>NC_056743.1:1246713675-1247014123 GCF_019279795.1 Protopterus annectens
TGTGTGTATATATATATATATATATATATATATATATATATATGTGTGTGTGTGTGTGTGTATGTATGTATGCATCTATATATATATTATAAATATAAGTTATTGATTTGGGCAAACAAGACAACATTGCATACACAAGTTGTGTACTTAACATAACGCTGGGTGCCAGGTTTTTCTTGTCTTGTTTCATTTGGTTCAACATCCCACCCTTCTTTCCCTATCCTACATTGTCGCTGTTGGACTACTTTTGAACGATTGGAACAGACCAGGGGACTTTTTTTTTTTTTAGACAGCCTTTCCTGCTGTTTTTCATATCCTCATTGTTAGCTACGTTGTTGGGTTTGGCCTGTGTGTGTTTTTTTGCAGAGAACTTAAAATCATACCTCTCAACCTTTTGGAGCGAGAAGTGTGCACACAGCCATTAATAATGGGAGGGCAAAGGCCACAAAATAAGCACAATTTTTACATATTACTCCTACAAACTTAGAAAGTTGATAGAATAATAGGTTTTACTTAGCATGAATTTTCTGAATGTTATGAAGTCTGAAACTCAAATGTCATTATTTTCTTACTTCAGAAAACCACAATTTGTGTGAAAAATGGACCAAAAATATGAGGCAAAATCTGGACATTCTGTAAAAATCTGTACAGTTGAGAGGTATGCTTACAACTGTAAGCAGGCAAACACAATCCGAGGTAATCTGGTGACCAGAGGGAATTCTGGGTAGGGGAGAAGTTAGAACCCTGGATCCAGACTCTTGAAAAAGTTCTAAGGTCAGGTCTGATAACCTAGTTGTTAAACTGCACGAAACAATATGGCACAGATGTAGCATTATAAGTACATAACATTTGATGTGATGTTTTGCCATCCAGTCCTCAACTTATGGGTCTTCGGATTGATGTCTGATCCAACTTCGGCCACTCCAGACTTCCAATCCAAAGTTCAGACTCCTTACCCATAATCCCATTCTGTCCCCAGCATTACCCCATGTCTCATTTGCTACTCATTTCAACAGATGTGATTTCCTTTGCCCAGGATTGCCTCAGGTTAATGTTTTCTCTTGTTTACATACATTCTTATTAACCTTTGACCCTTTCCTGCCAGATGCCATCTGTGAAACTGATTCTCTAGCATCTGAGATCTGCGGCTGCCTTAATTACCATGGTTCCCGTAGTTAGATACAGCATGAGGGGTTCTCCAATGGACACTAAGTACAGTAGTCTATCAGACATCAACCCATGAAATCCGATGCTGTCTTTTTCAGTCTGGGTTCAACTTTTGGGTTATTGGATCTGACTCTGATCCAAGGTCAGCTGCATTCCATAGACTTCACCCCATCAAGCCGTGACTTCTCTACCCATAATCCCTTGTTCCTCAGGGCTACCTCAGATCTCATTGCTGCCATTCCTGGACAGCAGCATGATCGAGTGCTGCTAATTACTTTTATCCTTTTTTCTTGCTTTTAGTCCTGTATTCTGTTGCTGTGTGTTAATGCTTCCAATGTACTTTGTAGCTTAGATAAGTAGGTTAGAGCCAGTAAGTTTTTAGGTAGGGTCTTGTTGGTAGTGGTTTTTGATGCTTTTGTGCTGTCTCTTGACTGTACTTTGTATGTGGTATTTTATAGATATATTTTCTTCTTTTAGTAGCAGTGGGTTAGGCTCTTTAGTTAGGTGTCTATTGTTAGTGGTTTGTTTCTCTTGTGTTTTTTGTGCTTTAGTATTGTGCGTTTGATTCTGGATAAGGGCTTTAAGAAATGTTTGGACAGTGGGCATAAGCTTTCTCTCTGGATGCATTTGATTTGTGTTTGTTTAGGGACTGCCCACTTCGACTCCCCTTGTTGCATTTGTAAGGCATTTCACGTGCTGTGAATGAGAGGAAAGCCAAGCTACTTCTCAAAGGGCTTCTGCTGGCTGTAGAGTCCTCTTCTGCCTCCTCCAGGAGGGGTGATAAATCAGATCTGGGTCATCAGAGTTCCAAGAACCCCAAGACTAGTGAGGGGGGCTGAATGCGTCCATTTCCCTCTTTGGCTTAATCTATGCCATCAGAGCTGAATGTCTCCAGTGCCTTAACTTCGCCGATGGCTTTGGCTCCATCATCAGCTCTGACCCCCCCTCAGAGCTGGTAACCTTCAGCGCCAGTTGTGAGGCAGGTTCATTCTCCCACCATCATTGTTCCAAGCTCATTCCTTTCAATGGGTGCTACAGCAGGTGGAAACTTTTCAACCTTTTCCTCCATCTACCCTGTGGATGTCCTCATCAACATCCACAACATCTGCCCCAGATGTGAACTTCTCTGATTCAGATCCGGTCTTCAGAGTCCCCATCTTGTAAGCAAGTCTCCAAGCCTCCTTCGGTAACTTCGTCAGCTCAGTCATCCCAGCTGAGTTGGTACAGTTGATGTCCCTTTTACAGATGAAGATGCACTTGGGACTAACCCCCTCTGCTTCGATCCCGTCAACTCCAAGGTTGTCAGAGTCAAGTGCCTTCCCTCTGGGGTTGGGGGGTTAGCATAATGGTCAAGGTGTTCACCTTACAAAACAGAAGGTGCAGAGTTTGATTCTCACATGGGGTAATTGGCTAGACATAAAATGGCCCACAAGGGCCGTTAGCCTAGTACGAACTATTGAATCTCCTAGGGTGGGATCGATGGCTTGGCTGATTTTGGTGCCAACAACTACCTTGGTTTCTTCTACTCCAGCCACATCAGAGCTGAGTGGACCCCAGAGTCAGTATATTAAGCCAGGGATATCAGTTTCGGATTTAACAGTCCCTGTTTCAGGAATGTCATTCCTGCTTGGGGTTTCTGCTCTGGATAGTGCAACTTTACTCTTGTCTGGTCGGGCTGGAGCAGTTGTTTGGTCTGGTGTGTCCTTGGGGGTTTTTGGACTTGGGTCTGCTGGCTCCAGTAGCCCTATGTCGGTTTCTGCCTTTGACATTTTGGAAAGGATTTTCTCCCATCAGGAGATGTGGTCATCAGCTTCAACCGGTGTCCCTCCTCTTCAACATCTGCTTCTATGGATGCAATTCAGCCTGTTCCAGGACAGCTCAACCCAGGTGGACTCCAGTCTGCCCTTCCTTTAGGACTCCCAGCCTCTTTTGCCTCCCTCCTTAAATTCCCCAGGGCCAGAGGTTTCATTCAAGATGTGGTGCTAAAGAAGACACTTAGTCTCCCGAGAGGAGTCCCTCACTGAGAAAACCAACCTCAAGGAAGGAGAGAGGTCCCCAAAATCTCCCAGTGAGTATGCCTCTTTTAGCGACCTTTTGAGCTGCTTTCACCATTGTGGAGGATGGACTGCCAAATCCCTGTCTCCTGAGGAGTCTTTTTTTTTCTGGAGGCTTTTGGAGTGGACCCATCCACTTCCTGGATGGTCTCTCCCCCCCCCCCCCCCCAGGCGCCGTTATTGACCTTGTGTCCTGGGAGGGCATGCAAGGAGCTTGATAAAGTGGAACTGATTTCCAAGAAGCCAGATAAGATTCCCGTCCCCCAAGGCCTGGCAACAGTGGAGTAACAGTCTGGCTGTGGATGCTATTATGGTGGCAGCAGCCACTAAAAAGGAGATCTCAGAAGAGAGCTCCTCGGTTCATCTCATGCGTTGGACCGACTGGGGAAACGTTCTTATGCCTCAGACTCTTTTGCCCCGAAGACTTTGAACTTTAGCGGACTTGACCAGACTTCAGTAGGACATCAACTCAGAAATGTCAAGGGTGATTACGACTGAACAGACTTAGAGTCTCAGAAGGCCTTGTCCATGTGTCTGCTGTTTAATACAGCTGATGGTACATCCCTAACCACTAGCACCAGCATTGTCCTGCAGAGCCACATTTGCATGAGGTTATGTAATTCTGTGGACTGCATCACGGTGTCCTTAATTAATGCCACTTTTGCCCCCTCTGTCTTTGGGTCAAAGGTTAAGGACACATTGATCAGAAGTGAGCAAGAGGTAAAGACCCTGTCTGCCCTGATAGTGCATTTTGCTACCCCTCACCTTTTCTAGGAACCAGAACAGGAGAATTATTTTTAAAGGAAAGTGCAGCAGCCATTCTAGGAAGCTCTTTCTGAGGGTTCTCCACTGTGCCAGTGGGGTTAACTGTAATGGGCACTATCCACATGGCAGGGGTGGTCCATAAAGTCAAGGATTTCACAGAAGTTTCTCAAGGAAGCCCTAAATGGCTGCCCGGCTGTCCATTTCTGGGAGCAGTCAAGGGGGGGGGGGGTGGGGTCCCTTGGCTGTACACCCGAAAGCTTGGGAGTCTACCACCTCAGATGCTTGGGTGTTGAGAGTCGTATCCAGAGGCTATACAATTCCATTTTTAGGTGCTCCAAACAAACAAAGAAAGGGAGGGGGGGCCATTAATCATTTGTTTGTTTTGGAGGTCATGAGAGTTTGGCAGTGAGTGATTTTCATCTCATCAATTTCTGATTGGAGCACATCTCTGTGAGATGCAACATATTAGAAGAGAGTTTGAACAGAAACATTCTTTTTCTGCATGAGTGGTACTTGAATCAGAGAGTGGACACTTGGTTTGTTCAGTGGTGGAGCACTCTGTGTTGCAATCTGTTTACATCACCTTACAACACCAAATGCAGAAACTATTATGCCTTAGTCCATCATCACCAACAGTCGCACTGGGATGCTTTTCTCTATGCTTGACCTCCAGGTCTCTCTACACTAATTCCCCAACTCCACTGATAATAGTTTCTTCAGAAGGCAACTCTTTGCAGAGCGACTGTAATCCTCATTGCCCCCTTTTGGCCCCATCAGATATGGTTCTTCTTCCTTTGACCTCTTCTGAAGTACCCTCATTTAGTCATGGATCCCTTTCCAGTTCTGATCTCTCACCCATTAAGCCTAGACCTGCCCAACCTTAAGACCCTAAAGCTGATGGCATAATTTCTCCAATCCCCTTGATGGTCCAAAATCCCGAGCTTTCTGACAGTGGGGGCTATATCTTGTCTTCCTCTCAGAAACTGTCTGTGCATAAGGTGCTTGTTTGGCTGCCTGTGAGGGGTTGGATCCCATTTCAAACCCAGGTAGTGTTTTTACTTCCTGGTAGATTTGTTTCACTCGGGCTCTAGTTAATAAGTTGCAATTGGCAGCCATTTCCAGTTTCCACATGTCTGGTGACTCTCAGAATTTCCAAGGCTTTCCTTAAGGGTACCTGTTTGTTACAGCCTCTGGTCAGGAACCCTGTCCCTCTGTGGGATTTGCCCTTCATGCTTAAAATGTTGGCTACTCCTCCCTTTGAACCTTCTGCTGTGGTTGATACAAAGTTATCTTGGAAGACTTTATTCTTGGTAGTGGCTACTTCTGCCAAGCATGTGTCAGAGTTGCAGGCCCTCTTGTCAGTGCCTCCATACTTGATTTTTCATAAAGACACAGTTTCTCTGTACATGGAACCCCCTCTAGTTTCTAAGCTGGCTATGAAGAACAATTTGAACCACTCCATTCACTTACCTCTGTTTTTTTTTCCTGAGTTTTTCAACAAAGGGAATACTTGCAGTGTCTCAATGTTCACAGACGATTGAGGTTTTATTTGGATAGAACAAAATCTTTCACAAAGTCTTCAGTTTGTTACTTTTTCAAAAGCCTGGTTGGTTGGGCATACCATTGTCTAAAGTTACTCTCTCTAAGTGGGCTGTCTGATTGTATTTTTTTTTGGGGGTATAGTTTAAAAGAAGAACCCTTGCAGGGTTAACCAAATGATCATATTACTAGACCTATGGCTACTGCTGCAGCATTTTTCTCCAGAGCTGCATTGGATGAGATTTGTGCAGCTGCTACCTTGGTGGGTCCTCATATCTTTGTGTCCACTACACACTAGATGATCAATCTAGGTCCAGATGTTTCCTGTGGGTCCACCGTATTGCAGAATATCCTTCTGTGAGACCTCCTGAGAGTTTTATGTGGCTGTGGACTCTGTCATATGTGTGGAATCCAGACAGAAAATCCAACAATGGATACAGAGGTTAAGTACTTACCATAACAAAAATCTGTGCTGTCCCTTTCCATCTGGTTCTACATTCCCTCCCTCCAACCCCTGTCTTTTTTGGTGAGCCTCTTGAAAATGGGATAACCAAGTTGAGGAGATGTCCCCTTTTTCTCCTTCTGTTTTGGGTCTTCATATCTTTTGCCCTTGGAGTTTGAATATTGTAAGTTTGGGGTAGTATAGGGCAAACTCAATCTGATGTCGTCCTGAGGAGCAAAGGTTTATAGGTAGAGGAGATGGAGCTCGACAGACTGTAGAATATGGAGTGTGGCCAGCCTCAGAGCCAAGTCTGATCCAGTAACCCACAGGCTAAACCAGACAAGAAGAGAACACAAATATATTGTTATGGCAAGTGAATAACTTTGGTTTTACAGCTAAGACCAACACATATTTCCAGGACACACGATGGTGGCTTGTGTACCATGAAGTCTCCCTGTGCCACCCGTTTGTCCTTCCCTCTCCCAAGGCCACAGTGACCTTGGATGCCTCCCATCTGGGTGTATGTGGGCACTACATGGGAATTACTGTCCAAGGCAAGCCATCCCACCTTGAGGCCAGTCTTCACATCAGTTTTCTGGAGATGATGGCAGTCCTCCTCGGCTTGCAGGCGTTTCAGGACTCCCTACCTGTAGAAGTGATAGCCATTCAGATGGACATGTCAGTAGTCTGGTACATCAACAAGCAGGGAGAACTATGGTCCTATTCCTTATGTCTAGAAATGATGAGAGTGTGGCAATGGGCAATATCTTCCAATCACTTTCTTTTGGGGTGTTTTTTGTAATTATTTTTATTAGGTTTTAAAACAAATCAATTACAAAACAAACAAATATCTATTTACATAGGCCCACAGCTGATCAGTACATCAAAGTTGTACATAATTAATATTTTTTCAAGCAAGTCTTTAAGTTTAATCCAAGGTTTATATGAATGTGTAATATTAGAAGTTCTCATCTTTACAGTATGCAGTTCACTACTGCAAATAGGTTTTGCCATACTAATAAATTCAACACTAGAAGGGATAACTTTACTTTTCCAATTTTTAGTAATTACCTTTTCTGGTTATAGCAACAGTAGACCAAAGAAGAGGCACTTTGGTTTTTGCAGTTATCTCAGGAATTGGAGCATTAAATAAAACTAAATATTTAGAAATATTACATCTGTCTGACCACAGAGTTTGAAGTTGTTCATTTCTTTCAAAAAGGGGAGATGATTTCATTCATATACCATAAGAGTCCAATCAGCTATTATTTCAGAATCACATCTCCAGCATTTAATTATTTGATTTATACATAATTGTAATTTTGTTAGGCGTGACAAAAGCTCTGTGTAAGAATTTCCAAGTGAAAAATTTCCAATACAGTAAAGATGTAATTTTATCTGTAGTTGTTGGCATAATGGTTAAGGTCTTCGCCTCTCATGCACAAGGTTCGATCCTGACCTCCGACCAATGCCTGTTTGGAGTTTGCACGTTCTCTCTGGGTCTCTGTGGGGTTTCTCCCATGTCTGAAAAACATGTTGAGCGTTCCCATCTCAAATTCACCAATGAATGGAGCTGTGGGCAGCAGCACAGACTCTACATGGTGCCCTATAGGAGGATGAGTTGTACAGACCATCCACTTTGGGCAACAACTGTGCTGCGCAGTATTCTCAGGATAGGAGAACACTGTTCACAGACTGCGCACTGTGGCAGGGCTAGCCCCTCAAAGGTGTAAAAATATGTGTAATAGGTGATTTGGTCATGTTGACTAATGTTGCCAAAATATGCATGGGTAGTTACTGGTGATTAGTGGGTTAAGACCCGGCCTACTCTGACCTAAGCCAGGGACCCTTACTAACGGTGGGAGGTGTATATGTGCCCCTACTGGGCAGCCTGTGTCCATCATGCCCAGCAGCCCTGGGTTAGTAAGATATTGGCTGGCCGTTGTCTAGTTGCCCATCCTGTGTTGCTTGGGATAACTGTGTTTAGCGAAAGCTGGGGATAAAACCAACCAACCAAACATGAACTGAGAATTGCTACGCTTCATATAGGTTCACTGACAGGATGCAGCTTGGAAGTGGATGGCATGATGATAAGGAGGAGGCTGGACATCCTATGTATCCAAGAGATGAGATGGAAGGGCAGTACAGCAAAGCCACTTGGCTTCGGATCCAGACTGTACTACTCAGGATGGGGACAGGCTAGAAACGGTGTAGAAATTTTGGTGAGAGAGGCGCTTCAGAAGGCAGTGAGGGATATCATCAGAATTAGTGACAGACTCATGGCAATCAGACTCCAGTGTAATGATAGGGCAGTATTCATAATCTCAGATTATGCCCCAAAGCAGGGTTGTGATAGTGAGGAAAAGAGTACATTTAGACAGCAGTTGCAGGACCTACTAGATAAAGCAGGACAACATGAATTGGTGTTGATAACGGTTGACTTGAATGCACATATCGGGACAGAACAGGATATTAGGATTGCCTGGGTCCACATGGTAGGGCAACAGAAATAAAGAAGGAGAAGCCATTCTAGACTTCTGTCTGGCAAATGGCTTGATAGTAGCCAACACATGGTTCAGAAAGAGAAACAGTCACAAGATCACTTACAAGAGTAGTCAACATGCAACTCAGGTAGACTTCCTCCTAGTAAGGAAAAGGCACTGGGGTAGAATCCATGATTGCAAAGTCATCCTCAGTGAAACAATCTGCCCACAGCATAAACCACTAATTGCCACAATCAGCTTTAAGCATTGGTCAGAGAAGGCTCCAAGGTCAAACAGAGACCAGGCTAAAGACCTGGAAGTTGACGGGACAAAGTACAACAGTTCAATGAATTACTCAGGGCTCTAGCACCCCAAGAAGAGGGGGAAATAGATGGCATTGAACAAGAATGTCAGCGCCTAAAAACAGCACGTGTTAGGACTACAGAAAGATATGTGGCCGAGTCCGGCATGGAAATAAGGTACATAAGGAAAGCTGCTGGTGGAATGCAGAAGTTCAGGAAGTCATCAAAAGAAAGAAGTGCAGGAATAAGTGAGAGATAGAAAAGACTGACCAGGCTAGGAAGGAATACTGGTTAGCTAACAAAGAAGCTAAGAAAAGTTGCAATAGCAAAGAAGAAGGCATTGGAGGCACTCTACCATCTCTTGGAAAGTGACTTGGTAAGTGACACAAAGAAACTCTATCAGGTTGCAAGGCAAAGACAGAAAGGTAAAGATAGTAAGGCACCCTTCATAAGGGATGCCAGCAACAACCTGCTCATCAATCCACAGGACATCGAAGGCAGATGGAAGGAGCATTTCCAGCAACTTCTGAATGCAGAAAACGCCACAGAAGCTGTACTGCCCCAGAAACTGCCTACGATGAGAGAAGAGGAGGAGCCCACCCTAGAAGTAAGAACAGCACTAAGGAAAATTAAGTCAGGGAAAGGGGCAGGCTCAGATGAGATCACAGCAGATATGATAAAGATGCTGAGTGAGATAGGGGAGAAATGGCTTCCGAGGGTATTGATAGCAGTGTGGAGAAAAAGGCATATCCCAGATGACTGAAGAATAAGCATACTCGTGCCAGTGTACAAGAAGAAAGGGGACATTCACAACTGTAGGCAGTACAGAGGCATCAGACTTCTGTCACATTGCATGAAAGTTCTGAAGAGGGTGATTGATAAACGGGTATGCAGAGTAGTAGAATGTAAGATGGGAGATGAGCAGTTCAGATTTAGATCAGGATGCAGCACAATTGACACGATGTTTGCACTGAGACAGATACTTGGAGAAGCTAGAGATCAGGAAGTCCAACTGGGCATTCCTAGACTTGGAGAAAGCATATGATACGGTCCAAGAAAGCTGATCTGGGCAGTACTGTGGTGCTTTGAAGTCCCAGAAACATTGGTAGAATTAGTGCAGGCTATGTACAAGGACCCAATGACTCAAGTACGAACAGTGTTTGGCCTCACAGAGGGGTTCTCAGTGGGAGTGGGTGTGCACCAGGATTCAGCTCTGAGCCCACTGCTGTTCATATTGGTAATGGACTACATTAGCAAACAGGTCAGAGGGGACAGATCAACAAAGTTGCTGTATGCAGACGACATGGCATTACAAGCAGACTCTGAGCTAGAACTTCAGCAAAGGATAAGAGAATGGAATGCAAAACTAAAGGCACATGGGATGAAACTAAGCACAGATAAAGACAGTGGTAATTGCAGCAAATTGGAGAAATCAGAAGAAGCTGAGAATAGAGATAGAAGGAAAGATAGTGGAACCGGAAAACCGCTTCAAGTATCTGGGAGGGGTGGTTGAGGAGAAGGGAAGTCTGAATAAAGTGGTCAAAGCCAGAATCAGAGGGTCTGCAGCCACCTGGCATAGTGTGTCAGGTGTAGTGTATGACAAAAGAATGTGAAAAAAGCTGAAAATTAAGATGTACAAGACCGTGATGAGACTAGTTATACTATATGGTACAGGAAACCTGGGCAGTAAAGGCAGAACAGTTGAAGATGCTATAGGTGATGGAAATTAAGTGCCTGAAAAGGGTGGTAGGATGCACACTGGGACAGACAAAGAAATGAGGACATAAGACAGCTGTGCTGAACAGTACACCAGTACAGTATACAAGCACCTGTACAACTGCATGGACTCAGCCATACCCAATGGAACTAAAACCTGCTCCTCAAGTAAACATAAACCTGTTTGGTGGGCATCCTCTATCAACAGGCTTTACAACAAAAGGAAGAAACTGTTGTCCAGGGGTAAAAAGAAAAATTGAAAATTTGGAAAACTCCCTCCTTAGACTCAACAAGCACATTAGATCACTAGTGAAAACCTCCAAGGCCAGTTATGAATCCAAACTAGCCTCCATAACAAAGGGAAACGATAAAGTCGTCTTAAGCTACGTCGGGCAACTCCGTGGCTAAGTTCAGGTTTGTTCCGAATTACTGCTTAACAGTATCACTTTAACTGATCCTGTCCAAGGCAAAGAACGCAGCTTCCATGGGACCTGATAGTGCAGAATACGTCCTGGAATACTATCTCCAGCAAGAACTGGCTTCGCCATTGAGTGCTCTGTTCAACCACAGCCTAAGTACAGGCTTCATTCCAGCAGAGTAGAGAACTGCCTTTATCATCCCCTTGCACAAAGGTATTGCCACTACTGACCCTGGAAACTAGTGCCCCATTAGCTTGACAAGTCTGATCCGTCAACCCATGGAGCATATTATTATGGAGCTCATAAACAAGAACATAGGCAGTCTCCAAGTATTTGATCCCACCCAGTTCAGATTAATCAGGGGTCGATCTTTCCTGTTGAACCCGGTTGACTTCTTTGAGACAGTCACCAAGGCCCCGGATGAGGGAAAGTCACTACATTCAGCCTACCTTGACTTGGCCAAGGCCTTTGACACAGTCCCTCACTCTGGCATCATCAAAAAGCTAACACAACCTTGGTGTCAATCCCTGTCTCATCAGGTGGGTGGCCAAATGGCTCACCAACAGGACCCTCAAGGTCAAAATAGGCACGTCCACCTCTGATAGCAGACCTTTCACTAGTGGAGTTCCCCAGGGATCTGTCCTGGGACCCCTACTGTTTGCCATCTATTTCTCAGAGGTCCAGGCAGACAAAAGCCCTGTGGCTGACCAAGTTTGTTGATGACTGTAAGTTGGGTGTTGACTCCCCAGATGATAACATACTGCAAGAGGGTCTCACAGCAACTACAGACTGGTGCCAAAATCATGGCCTCTAGCTAAATGCAAACAAATGTATCATCATACCATTTCGCAAAAACATGACCCCTACTTGATTTACCACATCAGCAACAACCCCCTAAGCCAGGGCCGGCCTTAGCTGAAATAGCGCCCTAGGCGAAGTAGTGCTCCGGCGCCCCTTAAGCTCCACCCTCACCACACTTATGAAACACCCCTATTTGAGCCACACCCACTGCGTCATTCCCCAAGAAAGCCACTGCAGTCATTTCCTTAAATTATTTAAATGCATAGGAAGAAAAAGATACCTTGTAATGTAGTTAAACTGCAGCTACCTTTGCATATGTAGTTTCTACTTGAAATACCAGAGCCAGATCATGGTCAAATAGGGTTCTAGGAAGGGTAATAGACCGCCACCCCAGAGCAGCCCCTCCTGCAGCAAACCCAGGCAGCAGCCCCCTCCTCAGCCATCCCAGTATTCCATTACTTGATTATCTCACTGGTTACTACGCATATATTCTGTTATTTGCTTCTACAAAGATTACAGATATTGAAATAGCACAAGCACAGATAGCCATTTGCTAAACAATACAGTCTCACAATGAAAACAGACTTAGCATGAGCAGTAAACTTGTCTGCCCTTGAAACTCATATTCATTGAAATGGCAAAACTCACTTTCATTGAAACAATGGCAAAACTCACTTGAAACAGCAGGAAAACTCACATCAAAAGTTGTACAAGGCATAAACCAAAAACCTGAGATAAGATCATGTATATTTTGTGAACTTGGACAGTTGAGAATCAAGCCACTCACCAATCTCTTTCTTGTCTCTCACACATACATACATATGCAGTCTCCCCTGACCAATGCATGCACACACCCATGCACACAATCTTCTAGCTCAAGAATACGTTTCTCACAATTTAAATTATATAAAGCAGTACTCCCATTGTTATGATCCACATATTCTTTTTCCTGTCCAAAAAGTGCTGCCAGGCAGCTATATCAAAATTACACAATGATATTTTATCAATCCCTACAAATGTAAACAATGTACCAGGGTGTACTTTCAGATATTTAAATAATAAGGTACTTTCTAAGCAACATCAAATGTCACAGATATTCATTCATTCTTAATTTCAAAGGTATTTACGTTTACCCAGTATTGAAAGTTTTACAATTAAAAATTAACAGATATACAACCCCTTCACTTGCACAAGTAATAGGATGTCGTATATTAAATGTTTTAGTTGTGTTCACCATAGCAAAAACAGTTTTATTTTTGTTGTTGTTGAAAAATTTGTGATTAAGGCAATGTCCATACATGTACCATCTGACAGCATATCCCATAATCCTCTGTTGCTTATATTCTCCTACACCAGTCCTTTTACATTTTCCAAGAAATTGAGCTAAATGTTTTCCTTTTCTATAAGTAAGTCTGTACTTATCATATAATTTTGTACTCAGCATTCTGTCACCCAGTAATAAATGCCAACATCTTGCAATAACTTTTTTAAAGGTTTTATTTCCATATAAAGTCACAAATTGTAGAGCCTGATTAAAAAATCTGTCAGTATGATCACAATACTGTAGCAACTGGTGTCTGGGAAAGAAATTGAGATGATCTCTGGCTCTATTAATAGCATACTTATCATAATCCCTTTGCAAAAACAATGCAGCAGTCCTTTTGATAAGACATGGTTACCCAGATTTGAAAAACGTGCAGCCGATGCACGATAATTAAGATCTGAGTATGTTTTTAGTCATATGTTTGTAAGGCAAGTAGTGGCCATTTAAAACAGATGTTTTGAAAACATTTTTGATATAATGCATGCAAGGATTCATCCAGGTCTTGGTGAGTACAATACCTAACAAATCAGTAGTAATATGTTTTAATTTAAAGGTGAACTTCATATCAGAACTGCTTTCACATGTAGTCAAAATGTGAAAAGATCTGCCCACCAAATTCTCAGCCTTATTTTTCATTGGTGAAAGTTCAGGGATGTTTACAGGATCCCCCTAGTGAGCATGACACTAAGCACATGTAACTTCCACCACCCTCTCGTACAGAGATGGTCAAGAGCTTTCATACCTGTGGGTTGTCAGACTAAATCAATGGCTCTTACGCCAGAGGTTCATATTGCGATCCTTTCTCAAGTAATATAGATCTTAGCTTGTTACCTGTTTCCCACATAAAGAAATTTGAAAGTATCATTGGTTTAAGCACTGAAACGGAAATGTCTCCATGAGACAGGTCAGGATAAAGGTCTGAAGTAGCAGAAAAGAACTGGGATAGTAAGGGGCTACCTCCCAGGTTGGGATACAGATAGAAAGCCATCAAACAGAATACAAAATAAGGTCAGTTGTAGACTCATCCTGAGGTAAGTATATATAAACAGAATTACACACGCATACAAACACTTACCTTCTTTTTAAAGCAAACTGCCATGTGGACTTATCCCCCGACCCGACTTCACGGAACTGCTATCTTAAAATTTGCGCGCGACTGAAAATTGTATTTACTTACAAGCTGGCGTAAGCACGCATGATTCTCATCACAGGAGAAGACGCTAATAGGGCAATCGACCTGCTGCATCTGTAAAAGTGGGAGGGCGCTCATCCCCCATGGTTCCGACGCCCTTGTATTTTTTTTAATTGGTTTAGTTAGTGCATTCTTTCTTCCCGCCACTTGCTGCAGGCACTGGGAAGAAAGAATGCACTAATTAAACTAATTAAAATAAACAAATAAATAAGCCAAAATTGCGCCCTTTACAAGGCCGGCCTGTACGGCGCCCTAGGCGGTCGCCTAGTTCGCCTATGCCTAAGGCCGGCCGTGCCCTAAGCACACAAGCTGTGGTAAGAGACCTGGGTACTCGGGTTAATAACCTCACATTCAACCATTATGTAGTGACAGTGGTCAGAAAAGCCTTTACTTGGTTCATCTCATATGTAAAGGGATTGCATCCAGAAAAAAAAGGTTACCTCTCTATACTCCTCCCCATTTGACCAATAATTGAGTGTAATGCTTAATTTGGGGTGTACCTCTTCAAACATCTGCACCAACTAGAAAGGCCACTGAAATACATCACAAAGAAAGTCCCTGGCCTCCAACACTTGTCCTATGCAGACAGGCTGAAATCACTATCACACTACTCGCTATCATACAGATCACTTATGGGTGATCTGTGTATTGCCTACAAGGCAACCTCGGAGCCTGCCCTACTAGAGATGCTCCATATCCGTAAGTCAAACTCCTCACGCACTACCTGCTCAAAAGGCCTGAATCTAATATGTCATATCAACAAAACCTGCTGGAGAGAGAGGTTTGCCTCCCAGAGGCTGCCCTATTTTTGGAATAGACTTTCCATACACGTCAGAGCACCTCGCTGACCCCGTTCAAGCGCAGCCTTGATGAGTGGATGGGAAACCACAAATTTGTCCCAGGGGTTCCACCTGCATCCCCTCATTAACAGGGGCGACAGGTGCTGACTGAGATTTCTTTTTTTGAGGATAAACTCTTGGCTAAGCTTGTAAGGGCCCCATGGCCATTAGCCTCTTGACATCCTATGATCCTTTGATAAAAGCAGAAGCCAAAGTAGATTCAATTGCAGAAAAGATCACAGAGAACAGATTACAGTGGAAGACAATCTGGTGAGGAAAATTTGGGACTGACAGGAAAAAGGTAAGAAGAAGCGAGGATGTCCAGCAAAAGAGGTGGATGAATTATGTGAAAGACCTGCAACAGTCATGCATATGAATGTTGAAGAAGGCAGGATCGTGATACTAATACGAGAGAGTTAGCGATAGTTAACACGATACCCCGACCCCATGTAGGAAAAAAATGGGAAAAAGGGGCTGCTGCTGCTGATTTAATATTATTTTCTTGTATTCTTCAGAGAAGTCTTTAATTTTTGAGTAGTTCCAATAGAAATTGTCTTAATATGTGAAATCTAACTTTAGAATTACATAAATTTGTGACAAATGTGATTTTTCATTCTATTATTGATATTTATTAAGAATTCCAATCATTTGGGGAACTATTTTTTTATCTAGGTTAAACATCTTATTAATCTCTGTGTTCACAAAGTCACAAGTATTTATAGAATTAACCGATTCTCAGAATATTGATTGTATTTGGACCTTAAATTTTCAACAGTAATATGTATAATCAGTACCTTTTAAGAATTGATGCTAATAAATTAAGTTACTTTGTTGTTTCAGTACTAGCATTTTGTTGAAGTTATGAGTTTCTAAGCAGTCATCTGTATATGCAATTGGAAAAAGAAAATATTATGTTTTTAATACAATGGTTAGAATATGTGAGCTTTTGGAAAGAGGAAATGATGTCATTTAAATAGGGAATTTGAGAATGGGGTGTAATTCCATTTACACAAACATTTCAATAACCAGATAAGCTATTAGGGACTATTTGTTTGACTGGTTGTGGTGTATTTATTATTTAATAATATTTCTTGATGTGTTTGTTTCCATTTTGAATCATAAATTGAATTTATCCACAACGCTATAACTTTTACAGTTGTTGAAGTAGTATACAACGGAATATTAGGGAGTCCTATTCCATCATTATCCCAACCTTTTCTGTGACAGTCAAAAGCAACTCTTGGTTTATTAGCATGCCAAAATATTTAAGTAGATGAATTATTAATAATCTTCAATTTTTGGTGGAGATAGTACTGAAGATTGTAAGACAATATTTTAGAGAGAATTACCATCTTGAGCTTTAATCATTCTTCCACGGTAAAGAAGAATTTTCTGTATGTTTTTTTTTGAATTTTTTATTAATTAATAATGTACTTGTTTTATTATGATTAACTCTTAAGTCTGAGATTTCTTCATACTGATTCATTGAACTGTGTTCTAATGAGTTCTCCATATTTTCTATTGTTAGTAAAATATCACCAGAGTTAAATCTTCAAAATCTTTTATTTTAATACCATTAATGTTCTTATTGGATCTGATGCTATTAGCAAAGTGTTCTATAGCTAACGCGTAAAGTAAAAGTGATGATGGGACAGCCTTGTTTTGTACCTTTTTGTAATTTAAAGGAATTCGAAAGAAAACCCATTTTAACATTAGCTCAGGTTATTCTACAACTTGGAAATTAATGAAATTAGCTCAGTTGAGAAATGTTGCACTTTCAGTGTTTTAAACAGGTACGACCGTTTAACTTAGTCCAAAGCCTTATGTAAATCCAGGCTAATGATGCAAAGTTTTTTATTTGCATAGTGTATTAATGTATGTATTCTTATTATATTATTCTGTACTTGTCTATTTAAAATAAACCCAGTTTGATCATTGTTAGTTTAGGTTTAAGTAGATTAATTCTGTTAGCTAAAATAGACGTGCACATTTAAAAGTGGAATGGGTCTATACAATGAGCACTTTGTAGGATCCTTATCTTGTTTTAAAATGATTGATATAAGGGAATATTTCTGTGATAGTGGACTTCAGCAGTTTTTTATTTCTCTTATTTCTGTGTAGATCTTATCTAATATTTTAACTACATCATCTGGTAGTATTTTATATAGTTTTGGCTTAAGATTATCTAAGGCATGTGCCCTTATTTTTTGTTTGTTTGATCTTTTATTTCTGTTAAAGTGAATGCTCTATCAATTGTTTTATTTGTTCACTAGTTATTTTATTATAGCCAGCTATAGACCCCCCTCCATGACTCAGGACACCTACTCCTGTTAGCTGGATCTACTTGACTCCATCAAGGTACCCCCTAACACTCTGATCCTTGGTGACTTCAACTGCACCACCATAGACTGGGTGAACTATTCCTGCACTAATGCAATCACTCAACGATTCCTTGGCTTCATCGATTCTTATGCACTAGACCAACTCATTTCATCCCCCACAAGGGGAGACAACATTCTGGATTTGGTTCTCACTAACATGGGCGACCGCTGCACCACTCCCATAGTATGTTCTTTCTTGGTGAGATCAGATCATTGGACTGGCTCGTTCAAAGTTTCTATCCCACCCAACCCCCCCCCAGCCATAATCAAACAAAAAAACTTCTCAAAAGCTGACTACAACCTTCTAAGAAAGGCTGTCTGTAGCTTCACACCACAGCCACCCCCAGAGGATGCAGACAACTATGTTGAACAGTATACGGGCATATGTACAACTGCATGGACTCGGCCATACCCACCAGAACTAAAACCTGCTCCTCAAGGAAACACAAACCTGTTTGGTGGGCATCCTCTGTCAACAGGTTTTATAACAAAAGAAAAAAAAACTGTTGTCCCAGGGTAAAAAGGAACAAATTCCAAACTTGAAAAAACTCCCTCCTTAGACTCAACAAGCAAATTAGATCACTAGACTTCTGCAGTGGTGCAGCGGTAGCGTTGTTGCCTCACAGCAAGAGATTCTCCCGTTCGATTGCGGGGAGTGCCTTCTGTGTGGAGTCTGCATGTCCTCCCCGCGGTTGGGTGGGCATTCGAAAGACATGCATAAGTACATGGGCGTGCCTTCGTTGAAGGTTGAACGAGATGGCACCTCGACGTTTGTGAAAAATCTACTGCCAATCATTAGCAGACCGGAGTTCCGCTGTGGCGACCCCTAACCGGGAAAAGCCGAAAGACAACAAGTGAAAACCTCCAAAGCCAATTATGAATCGAAACTGGCCTCCAAAACAAATGGAAATGACAAAGCCTTCTTCAGTTATGTCAGGAATCTCCATGGGAAAGCTCAAGTTTGTTCCTTATTAGTACTTAACAGCATCACTTACACTGATCCTGTTGACTTAGCCAACCAGCTAGCAGATAGGTTTGACGCAAATGTCACTCCCCTGTCCCCACCAAAGGCTCTTTTGACATCCCTGATACTTGTCCCACACCTCATATCTCCATAGATCGTGCTAAAGGCTCTATCCAAGGCAAAGAACACAGTTTCCATGGGACCCGATAGTAGCCCAGGCTGTATTCTGCACCATCTCCAGCAAGAACTGGCTTCGCCATTGAGCACCCTGGTCAACCACAGCCGATTCATTCCAGCAGAGTGGAGAACTGCCATTGTGATCCCCTTGCACAAAGGTAGTGCCACTACTGACCCTGGAAACTATAGCCCCATTAGTTGACAAGTCCGATCTGTAAAGCCATGGAGTGTATTATTATGGATCTCTTAAACAAGGACATAGGGAAACTCCACGCACTTGACCCCACCCAGTTCGGAATCGTTAAGGCCCGAGCTTGTGTGTTGAACCTAGTTGACTTCTTTGAGACTGTCACCAAAGCCCTGGATGAAGGAAAGTCAATAGATACAGCTTACCTTGACTTGGCCAAGGCTTTTGATACATTCCCCCATTCTGTCATCAAAAAGCTAATGTAACTTGGCGTAAATCCCTATCTCATCAGGTGGGTGGCAATCTGGCTCACTGACAGGACCCTCAAGGTCAAAATAGGTGCCTCCACCTCTGTCAGCAGACCTGTTACTAATGGAGTTCCCCAGGGATCTGTCCCGGGACCCCTACTGTTTGGCATCTACTTCTCAGAGGTCCAGGCAAAGACAAAAGGCCTGTAGTTGACCAAGTTTGCAGACGACTGAGGGTTGGGTGCTGTCATTGACTCCCCAAATGATAACGTACCTGCAAGAGGATCTCACTGCACCTAATGACTGGTGCCAAAGTCATGGCCTCAAGCTAAATGCAAAGAAAATTCATCATTATGCCATTTAGCAAAAACACGACCTCTAATGATTACCACATCAACAGCAACCTCCTAAACACACAACCCATGTTGAGAAACCCGGGTGCTCAGGTTGACAACCGTCTCACATTTGACCATCATGTAGCAGCAGTGGTCAGAAAAGCCTTTTACTTGGTTCATCTCATAAGTAAAAGGATTGCATCCAGAAAAAGGAGGTTATTACCTCTCTATACTCCGTCCTCATGAGACCAATAATTGAGTGTAACGCCCAGTTCGGTATGTACCTCTCCAAACATCTGCACCATCTGGAAAGGCCACAGAAATACCTCAGAAGGAGAATCCATGGCTTCCAACACCTGTCTTATGTGGACAGGCTCAAATCACTGTCACTCTACTCTGTATTGTACAGATTGCTCAGAAGTGATCTGTCTCTCTCCTACAGTGCAACCTCTGAGCCTGCCCTACCAGAGATGCTCCATATCTTAAGTTGAACTTCTCATGCATTACCCATTCAAAAGGCCTGATTCTAATATGCAACATCAACAAAACCTGCTGGAGGGACAGGTTTGTCTCCCAGGGGCTGCCCCGTGTCTGGAATAGACTTCTCATGCACATCAGAGTACCTCACTGACCCTCTTCAAACGCAACCTTGATGAGTGGATGGGAAACCATAAATTTGCCCTAGGGGTTCCACCTGTGTCCCTCATTGACAGGGGCGACAGATGCTGACTGAGTTTTCTTTTTGGGGATAAACTCTTAGGTGGGCTTGTAAGGGCTCCAGGGCCATTAGCCTACTAACCTCCTATGATCTTATATTTCCTTATATTTTCTCTTAGAAAAGTTTCAGCTGTATCATCATCTAGATTATTTGTATTATTTATATTTTCATAAAATATTTTAAAGCCCTCAAGAATACCTTTAATATCGGTTATTTTTTATTATTTATATGTGTTATCTTTGATATGATTTAGATTGTTCATTTCTTTGATCTAAGAGCAAGTTTATGCAAGCTTAAAGGGTATACTGAATATGCCTGAAGTTTGTTTTTCCAGGTTTATTGAAACTTTGATTTAGAATTTCAACATATTTTGTATTTAAGTTTTTAAGTTCAGACGGACTGATAATGTCATTTGGTTTTAGGTTTAACTTTAGTGTTTCTATTTTGGCCTGTAGTGTATTCAATTATTTTGACCCATTCTCTTGTTTTACTAATATACCAGCTTGTAACTCTTCCATTTAAGTAAGCTTTTAATGATTCCCACAGCACCATGTCAGATACTTCACCATTCTTGTTTATTTCTAGGAAAATTTTGTTCTCTTTAACATACCAATCCTTGAATCTTTTTTATTTTAGTAATGCACTATGTTGTAACAAATTGACAGTTTTTAAAATAATAAAGATTACATCATTATGGTCTGATAATGGACATGAAACCTATTGAAACTTCTCTGATATATGATAACAGATTGAGACAAACGTTTTATCAATATTTGTTGTATATCTATATGAATAATGGGTAAATTGAAGTGAGTTTGTTTTCTTTAGCTCGTATACATCCCTTAAATTCATTTGACTTACAAAATGTACGTGACTGAAGATGTGTTTCTCAGCTTTATATCTGCAGTGGAATCTTTGATAAAATGCATTGAAATCACCAGCTGTTTTGACTTTACCTTTTATGTAATAGGCTATTGTGTCTAAGTAATTTTTTGCATCTTTAGTTCCAACCCCTGGAATCCATTAAGAGTTCAATGTATATAATTTTGTGTTCCACTCTATTATAACAATGCTCAACATACCATTTTTATCAGTATTAGGTATCTTTTACTTTAGGCATTACAGGTGAGTTCTTCCATAAAATGAGGGTGACTGTTCTTTTAGCTCAAAAGCCAGAACTTGCTAAAACCATATAGCTCTTTAATGAAAGTTTATTTGCATCTTTATTAAGTAAATGCATTTCCTGTAGAAATGCTATTTGAGTTTTATGTAATTGCAAGTATTTAAACAGACTCCCCCTCTTTACTAGCTTATTCAATCCATTAATATTAATAGATATGTATTTAAAATCAGACATTTATATAAGAGAGAAAAAAAACACAAGTATAATGAAATCACATTTGTGTACAGAACTAACAATATGAAATCTTCAGCTATGAGCAAAACTTTTGAAACGAAGAAATTACCTAAAGACATAACCCTAAAACATTGTACCTACGGAGGAAGTCCGTTGTTATTTTTATATTTATTCATTCATAGGTCAAATGTTTTATATGTTTTATATTTAATTTACTGTGTGTAAAGTTCATAGGATCATAAGTTAGTAGCAGGCTAACTGCCCTTATGGGATATTCAAAGCCTAGCCAATTACCCCTTGTGAGAATTTAAACCCTGCACCTTGTGCCTGTAAGGTGCCATTATGCCAACTTCCCACCCTTGTAGACATATTTATATTCTTCAACTATATAGATATTTACTTATTCTGGCCTCTTTTCTATTTCTGTTTGTATACCGTGTCTTATACTATTACTGTATTCCCAAGTTTTATATTTTAGTGATAATCCTAGTGTAGGATATCATATAATAGAACATATATATTTACCTTTGTATATTTGATACTCTTTAATGTAGTACTACTGTTAGAATATGTTTTTTCCCTTAAAATGTTGTCTAATAGTATCTTCAGCAAACATCTGAAACATCTCCTCTTTTAAGGTTCAAACTTTCCAATCTAAATTGTTCTGAGGTATTACGTTTTGTTGTCATTAAAATAGACAATAACAGAGAAACACAATCCTAATTTTTTTATCAGAAGTGTCTTTCTATAGGCTAGTACATAAACTATCCATGTTGTGTAGTCCAATGTCACCTTCATTTTTCCGTATGGGTTTGGAGCCAATCCTCTGCTCCGACTCGACCAATTTATAAGCTCAAAGACTTCTGGTTGGCTAGTGGCTAAGCAGGTATCCCATAGTGCACTAGTACAAATCCCAGATCTCGTTTGCCACGTCGACGAGTTCGCTTGTGCCTCTCTTGGCGCTGGCCAAGTGTTAACTTTTTTCTTGCTTACATTGTTAAAATTTTTGGTCAAAGATATATTAGTGTAGTACAATTGTTGTTGCATTAGTACCTGTTAGCGTAGGTTACTAATTCTTAGGTAATTTGCTCTTTGCGCCCTTTGGTGCAATCGTAGGCCTTGGGCCTGTTAATGTAGTAATTTGCTTTGTGGTATCCTGTGTGCCAGTTTCTTACTTAGTGCAGATAGCTTATTACCGCTAGTGGGGGTTTTTTTGGTTTTCTAGTCTACAATTTTGTAGAGCAGTTTTGGTTTTTGGCGGTTATCCGCTGGTGTTCTTTCCTGTGGTTGTGGATTTCGTTGTTCAAAACTCCAGTTCCACCTTCCTGTATTAATCTTTACAGATTCAAGGTTTTCTCTGTGTGAAAGGTTTTTCTGTGTGCGCGATTTTTCGCTGGTCTGTTTAAGTTAGAAGACCTAGCTGTCCCTTTCCTGTCTGGACTAGGCCGTTTTAGTTAGAGGACCTAGTCCTCGTGGTATGTCTTCCTCCTTCAGGGCTAGGCCCATTTAAGTTAGAGGACCTAGTCCTCTCTTTTACTTTTCTTCTCTTTCCTGTCATCTGTGTGTATGTCTAAAGAGGTTAAGGAGCACAAGTCTTCGGGCTTCAAGAAATGCATGAAGTGCTCCCAAAAAATGTCATTGATGGATGGTCATGGTCTGTCTATTGCTTAGGGGCCATCCATTTGCAAGAGACTTGCTTGTTCTGTCATGCCTTCTCCCCTACAGTGTTACAGGAGAGAAGGAACAAGCTAATTCTAAAGGGTCTGTTAAAGCCTTCCTTTGAGGAAGCCTTGTCTAGCTCTTCCTCTTCTTCCAAGTCCACTAAATCTGCAAAGTCTTCGAAAAGACCTTCTCTGGCACCGGCTGGTGTCTCGGAGCAGCCTCCTAAAGTGGCAAAATCGGCCTCATCAGCTCCACTGCCTTCGGAGCCGACTGAGAGCAACATTGTGATCTCAGGGTCGGATCCTAGTTTGTCGGAGCCGACCACTGAATGTATGGAACCTGCTATTCCTCCAAGATCAAGATTCCCGACTATATCCTCCAGGTCTTCCAGGAGCCTTTCGGATGAAGATGTGGAGAGGGTAGTCCTGAGACTGATGAAGTCGTCTGCTCTATCTAAATTGTCTGCTCCGATCTAGTCGGTTCTGGAGCCTATGAAACCCTCGATTGTTATTCCTCCTCTGAGCCAAGCTGTTTTGTTGGAGTCAGGGAGCTTGGTGCCATTGGTGAAACCTTCGGCTCCAGCTCCACTTGCAGTTGCTTCATAGTCAAGCTCTGCTCAGACACTTTTGGTGTCATCCGTTGTGTCCAGCGGCCAAAGCTCTCCAGTCAGCGCTGACCGGGAAGGTTGGCATCGGTCTTCAGTTCCGAGTTTCCCCCTCGGTGCTTTGGCTAGGGTGAGTTGGGACCCTGCGTCTATCTCAGAGCCGATAGCTCTGGAGCCAATGGCATCTTCAGTCTCTTTGGAGCGGGAGAAGCCCACAGAGCCGGAGAGGTCGGCATTCGAGGTGATGAGCATACTGTCCAAGTCATCACTTGCCACCAAAGGTACCAGCACTCCCCCCCCCCCAGAGCACCCACTTCGGTCTCAACCCCTACTCTCTCCGGAGACAGCAGAGACCCTCAGCATCGGAGCCACCGGCTGGTGGCCCTCACTCTTCTTTGACCTCCCCAGAATACCCTGCTGAGGAACCCCCCCAGGAAGAAGACATGCAAGAGGAAGCATATTGACTCCCAGGATGAGTCTTTGACATCTGACACTGACCTCGAGGAGTCAGAAGGGTCCCCCAAGTCGTCCTCTGATGATGTCTCTTTTGTGGACATCCTGTAGTTCCTTAAGCAGAGGTGCGGCTGGCCCATTGTTACCCCTTCTGATGAGGAGTCAGTGCACCTGAAGGCTTTCGGGTCTCAACCTTCTGCCTTTTGGGTGTCTCCAGTTTTTGACAAACTGATGGATTTAGTTAGTCGAAAGGTGTGGGATACTCCCGATGCGGTGGAGCCAGTCCCTAGGAGACCGAACAAGTTCCTTTCTGCCCTTCCAGATAAAGATTTTTTCCAGAGGTGTCCCCGTAGATGCTATGGTGCTGGCGGTGGCCACTAAGAAGGAGCTTGCTGAGACTACTTCTGTACATCCGCCGAATGAGTCTCGACAGATGGACAGATATGGTAAATGTGACTTCAGTTCAGCAGCTTTTACTCTTAGATCGTTGAGCTATCTCACTCACTTCATGCGATTGCAGAGGGATCTCCTTAAGGAGTTCGGAGATTCTATACAGGATACATGTACTGAGGGAGTTCCTGACAAGATTTCTGCTCAGTTGTCCACCCTAAATTCTATAGTTAACTCCTCCATGCGGCTGATGGAGCGAGTAGAGCAGTGGGTTCAGGAGTTGCCCTAAGGTGTCACTCCTGGATGCGCTTGTGTAATTTTGCGTAACCATTCAAATCCACTTTCACCAGCACCCCTTTTGATGGTACTCATTGTTTGGATCTAAGGTGAAACACATACTGGGTGTGAGCAAGAAGGAAAGACGCTCTTTGCCATGGGAGTATGTTTTACTGTTCCCTCTAGACCATACCCTAAAAGTCAAAGGGGCGGTAAAATGTGGTTCAAGAAGTCCCAGAGGGTCTTTCCGAACACACAGGGTAAACTCTCCTTCAGAGGCAGAGGAGGAGGAGGAAATGGGAGACGTTGTCCTAGAGGCAGGGGTGGTTCACAATACCAACAAGGTTGTGATTCTTTTTGGGGACGGCCTTATCAGTGTTCCTGATGTGGGGCCCAACCGTGTTTCTCTGGGGCCGGTCTGGGGTTGCATTTCTGTGTATCCAGAAGCCTGGCTAAGTATAAGCCAAGACAAGTGGGTACAAAGAGTTATCAGAGGCTATATCATAACCTTTTCCCTTCCACCGTTTGTTCCCAAGAAGATCCCAGATTTACTACCCAATCTCAGGGATCAGGCAACTGTGGAGATCAACAAGTTGCTCTTAGAAGAGTCATCCAACCCATCCCAGCAGACCAGATAGGATCTGGAACTTACTCCAGATTCTTTTTAGTCCCAAAACGAACAGGAGACTGGAGGCCAATACTGGACATCAGCAGATTAAACGAATCCATGAGGAAGGACAAGTACCGGATGGTAACACTACAGTCAATACTCTGTTAGGGAAAGACTATTGGATGTGCTCAATAGATCTCCAGGATGCCTACTACCATATAAAAATGGACAAGGCGTCCAGGAGTCATCTACGCTTCTAGCTGGGAGTGCCAGTCACTATCAGTTTTGTGCTCTAACCTTTGGTCTCACCACAGCCCCCACGGTGTTCACCAAATGCATGGCAGTAGTGACAGCTCACCTGAGACATCAGTTATTCCAGGTGTTTCCATACTTGGACGACTGGCTCCTGACTGCCCCCAACAGGCATCTACTTCTCCAAAACAGGGACTCCACTATTCAACTTTGTGCTCAATTAGGGGTCTCCATAAATTGGGAAAAATCTGCATTATTGCCCTCTCAGTTTGTGATTTTTATAGGCGCAGAGGTAGATACAGTGAACATGACAGCTCGTCTTCCCGCCGAAAGGGCACAAAATTTAATCTTTCAAATTCAGTGCTTTTTCCCATTGCGGAAGGTCAAAGCAAAGTGGGTTCTTCAGCTCCTCGGGACTATGGCATCCATCATCCTATTAATACCATTACCAGGTGGCACACAAGAGTTCTCCAGTGGCTTCTGTTTTCCCAGTGGTCCTTCCAATATCTTTTGCTGAATCTCACCCTATTCTGCTGATGGAATCATGCAAGAAAGGACTTCCTTTGGTGGATAACATCCAGCCAGTTGACGACGGGCACCCTGTTTGTTCCTGCCCAACCCGTTGCCACGGTGACCCACGGATGCCTCCCAGATCGGGTGGGGGGGCATTATCTCAGCAGGGCTGTCCAAGGCACATGGCAAGAACACGAGGTTCACCTGCATATCAATGTTCTGGAGATGAGGGCAGTGCTCCTGGCATTGCAAGCACTTCAAGACTACTGCGATACAAACAGACAACATGTCAGTTGTTTGGTATATCAATAAACAGGGTGGTACCAGATCTTACCCACTCTCGAGACACCATGCGAGTTTGGGAATGGGTGATTTCTTCCCAGCGCTTTCTGGTAGCAACGCACATCCCAGGGATGACCAGTGTGATAGCCGACGAGCTCAGTCGGGCGATCCTACTGCCTCACGAGTTGTCTCTGAAACACGAAACAGCGGAACAGATTTTCCACAAATGGGGACAGCCTTGTTGCGACCTTTTTGCCAGTCAAGTCAATGCCAAATGCAGCAGCTATTTTTCCCTCATTCCCCCTCCGGGGGAGACGTCCAAAGATGCTCTAGCTCACGATTGGCCCCTGGGTCCTTCTGTATGCTTTTCCTTAATTTCCTCTCATTTCCAAAGTGATTCAGAAAGCCAGACAGCTGGGATGCAGGTTAATCCTCATTGCTCATTACTGGCCTCGTCAGGTTTGGTTCCCTTTCCTCGAGCCTCTTCTCCTGGACAATCCTTGGATTCTGGACCCAGCTCCAGATCTTTTGACTCACATGTCTGGGTCGCTACATCCCTCGATCCACACCCTCAAATTGACAGCGTGGCTGCTCCAGTTCCATCTCAAGTCAGGCTTCACGAAGTATCTGCCTCAGTGTCACAGATCCTTATGTCCTTCCATAAACCATCAACTAGGAGACTATATGGCAGTAAATGGAAACGTTTTTCTATTTGGGCGCAGAAAATGAATGTAGATCCCTACAACTGCTTCTATCCCTGTAATTTTGGAATTTCTCTCTCGGCTTTTTCAGCAAGGATCTGCCACCGTCAGAGTTCAGTTGGCAGCTATTTCTCATTTCCATTTAGGATTTCCAGACACCAATTTAATGTCTCATAAGCTATGCAAGACCTTTTTTGAAAGGAGCCACTCTATTGAGGCCACCTCTTCAAGAGTCGGTGGATTCTTGGGATTTAAATTTTGTATTGTCCAAACTGACATCTTTCCTATTTGAACCTTCTCACTCATCCTCATTGAAATTTTTGTCTCTGAAGACTTTGTTTTTGGTGGCTATCACATCTGCAAGAAGGGTATCGGAGTTACAAGCCTTATCTGTTAAGCCACCTTATTTGATCTTTCATAAAGACAAGGTCTCACTGCGTACTAACCCCTCCTTTGTTCCCAAAGTTTGTTCTCATGCCACCTTAAATCAATCCATAGAACTCCCAGTTTTTTTTCCCTAACCACTGTAATGCAGCTGAATATCGGTTTCATCAGCTTAGACGTTCTTAGACAGCTACATTTTTATTTGCATCGGACCAAGGATTTTTGGAAATCAGATCAACTATTCATCTCTTTTTCTGAATCTAGATTGGGTTTACCAGTTTTTAAAGTGACACTATCTAATTGGATTTCCAGTTGCATACCTTTGTCTAAAATTCGGAGGGCAGACCTTTACCCTCCAGGATCAAGGCTCATTCTATCAGGTCTCTGTCTACCTATGCAACCTTTCAAGCCAGGGTCCCACTTGATATTTGTGCAGCAGCTGCGTAGGCTACCCCTCACACTTTTATTACACATTACAAATTGGATTAGCTTCTAGGGCTAGAGCATCCTTTGGTTCCATGGTTCTCAGGAGTACTTTCCAATGAGCCAGCCAAGAATAAGACACTAGGGATGCTGTCCCATACATAAAAATGAAGGTGAGATTGGACTACACAACATAACGAAGTTACGTACTCACCATAACGTTCCATGTTGGTAGTCCGTCTCACCCTTCATTTTTACCAACCCGCCCTCCTGCCCCCATCCTGGAAGAATCTGAAGGTATTAATATTTTGGTTATCTTTGGTTGGAGACCCTTTAGTATTGGTTTGTGTTTATGGTTATTTCTTCTAGTGAGCAGCAAACAAGATCTGGGTTTGTACTGGTGCACTATGGGATACTTGCTTAGCCACGAGCCAACCAGAAGTCTTCGAACTTATAAATTAGCCAAGTTGTAGCAGAGGATCGGCTCCAAACCCATATGTAAAAATGAAGGGTGAGATGGACTACCAACATGGAATGTCATGGTGAGTACATAACTTCTTTTTTTGGTGTACTGCAAGCATTTGGTACTGTTTAATAACTGACAGTAGATATGCGTGAATGGGCGTACCTTCGTTGAAGGTTGTGCGTCAGGGCTGGTAGCTCGGCAAGTAAAAATCAACTACCAATCATTAGTGGACGGGAGTTCCGCTGTGGCGACCCCAAACTGGGAAACGCCGAAAGACACAAACAAATAACTGACAGTGATTTAGAATGCAGTTCACTCTCTTGCTTATTATCTAACTAGTGTTCATTGACTTCTTGGCATATGATTCAAAATATTATGATTATTTACTTTTAGACAGGAAGAAGTAACCTGGACATTTTTTTAGAATTTTCAGAACTCCTGTAACATCACAAAAGTGCTCATAACTCCCAAGTTGTTTCAAGCTGGTTTTCATGATAAGGGCTTGAAAATGAACAGTCCAGCAGTTACAATTCACAAAAAAATACTCAAGTGAATCCAAGCCACCTCCATACTACTTAGCAATCCTTCAGACCCCACCAAACCACTAAAAAAAAAAAAAAAATTTTGAAGTATTTTAACCACTAAAAAGCTATTGTATTTAAAAAAGTAGCATTTAATGATTCAGTAAGCACTGTTTGTATGAAATGTTTAATATAAAGCAGACTGTCATTTTTTAAAGAAGATTTAGCATATGAACTTGCATTAAAAGAAAGACAAGTTAATATGTGATCCAGGTTTAACTTGTAAAAGTTGCTATACTTATTTGATATCTTTCCATTAAAACTTGTATATATGTAAACAGCTATACTTTTTTACTTTGTAAAATAGTATGTCTTTCCTGGGTGCTATTGCAGTAGCACACTATTGGACCATTTTAAGAACCCAGAATGTAACTTATTCCTCTTTAGTCTGATTTGTTGTATTTTGTATTGTTTGATCCTCGTGGTGGCCAGCAGAGTAATCCAAGCTTCAGAGAGCTAAAAAAGCGACTTTACCTGATTTAAGTATATTTTTTGTGGCTTTCCACTTCTGTTTATCTAAGCAACTGTATTTCGCCTGCTGCTGATACATTGTTATTGTTTATTCTGCATTTATTCTGTTATTGCACTTGTTTCTCAGTTTGTTACTTTTAAAATCTGTAACTGTTGCAAATTGTTTGTGTAGGCTGTGATAGCTGATTTATAGCATTTATAAGTGTTTACTGTATCTGTTTCTGCTTGTTTTCTTGAAAAAAAAAAAATATCTCTTGTTTTCCCGCCTTACTAAGCTAGAATAGTCCAGTTTCAGAGCTTGCTGATCCCTGGACTTTGTTTGCAGTTCCTGTTACTGATTCTTTACCTAATTTGGAAGAGAGGAAGTTCCCTTGCTTACCAGTGGGAGTGGGAAGCATTGAGCTGCCTGTTGGTCCAGTTTTGTGAGGTTTCAGCCAGCAACTTGTAGTTTATTGGTCGTTTTGGGCCAGTTCCTAGCTTCTTTCAGCCCCCTGATATAAAAACGCTAAACGCGCGTTTTTTAGCTTTTACCTACTCAGCACAGATCCTCGTGGTGGCCAGCAGAGTAATCCAAGCTTCAGAGAGCTAAAAAAGCGACTTTACCTGATTTAAGTATATTTTTTGTGGCTTTCCACTTCTATTTATCTAAGCAACTGTATTTCGCCTGCTGCTGATACATTGTTATTGTTTATTCTGCATTTATTCTGTTATTGCACTTGTTTCTCAGTTTGTTACTTTTAAAATCTGTAACTGTTGCAAATTGTTTGTGTAGGCTGTGATAGCCGATTTATAGCATTTATAAGTGTTTACTGTATCTGTTTCTGCTTGTTTTCTTGAAAAAAAAAAAAAATAAAATATCTCTTGTTTTCCCGCCTAACTAAGCTAGAATAGTCCAGTTTCAGAGCTTGCTGATCCCTGGGCTTTGTTTGCAGTTCCTGTTACTGATTCTTTACCTAATTTGGAAGAGAGGAAGTTCCCTTGCTTACCAGTGGGAGTGGGAAGCATTGAGCTGCCTGTTGGTCCAGTTTTGTGAGGTTTCAGCCAGCAACTTGTAGTTTATTGGTCGTTTTGGGCCAGTTCTTTCAGCTTCTTTCAGCCCTCTGATATAAAAAACGCTAAACGCGCGTTTTTTAGCTTGTACCTACCCAGCACAGATCCTCGTGGTGGCCAGCAGAGTAATCCAAGCTTCAGAGAGCTAAAAAAGCGACTTTACCTGATTTAAGTATATTTTTTGTGGCTTTCCACTTCTATTTATCTAAGCAACTGTATTTTGCCTGCTGCTGATACATTGTTATTGTTTATTCTGCATTTATTCTGTTATTGCACTTGTTTCTCAGTTTGTTACTTTTAAAATCTGTAACTGTTGCAAATTGTTTGTGTAGGCTGTGATAGCCGATTTATAGCATTTATAAGTGTTTACTGTATCTGTTTCTGCTTGTTTTCTTGAAAAAAAAAAAAAAATATATCTCTTGTTTTCCCGCCTAACTAAGCTAGAATAGTCCAGTTTCAGAGCTTGCTGATCCCTGGGCTTTGTTTGCAGTTCCTGTTACTGATTCTTTACCTAATTTGGAAGAGAGGAAGTTCCCTTGCTTACCAGTGGGAGTGGGAAGCATTGAGCTGCCTGTTGGTCCAGTTTTGTGAGGTTTCAGCCAGCAACTTGTAGTTTATTGGTCGTTTTGGGCCAGTTCCTAGCTTCTTTCAGCCCCTGATATAAAAGCGCTAAACGCGCGTTTTTTAGCTTGTTACCTACTCAGCACAGATCCTCGTGGTGGCCAGCAGAGTAATCCAAGCTTCAGAGAGCTAAAAAAGCGACTTTACCTGATTTAAGTATATTTTTTGTGGCTTTCCACTTCTATTTATCTAAGCAACTGTATTTCGCCTGCTGCTGATACATTGTTATTGTTTATTCTGCATTTATTCTGTTATTGCACTTGTTTCTCAGTTTGTTACTTTTAAAATCTGTAACTGTTGCAAATTGTTTGTGTAGGCTGTGATAGCCAATTTATAGCATTTATAAGTGTTTACTGTATCTGTTTCTGCTTGTTTTCTGAAAAAAAAAATATCTCTTGTTTTCCCGCCTTACTAAGCTAGAATAGTCCAGTTTCAGAGCTTGCTGATCCCTGGACTTTGTTTGCAGTTCCTGTTACTGATTCTTTACCTAATTTGGAAGAGAGGAAGTTCCCTTGCTTACCAGTGGGAGTGGGAAGCATTGAGCTGCCTGTTGGTCCAGTTTTGTGAGGTTTCAGCCAGCAACTTGTAGTTTATTGGTTGTTTTGGGCCAGTTCCTAGCTTCTTTCAGCCCCCTGATATAAAAAACGCTAAACGCGCGTTTGCGCGGTTTAGCGCGGAGTTGCCACTGTTGCACACTAGGGCAGCGCCGGTTAAGCAGATTTAAACTATTAGGGCTACCTAAAGTCCACTCTTCAAATTTTCCCTTAAAACTACCTTCCTCGAACTATACTACTGATCTAATCAGCATATCCTATAACTAAAAAGATCATCTCTACCTGACTCCGAGTAGTCTATTCTGTATCTGTCAAACCTAGCACTTGCTCCTACAGTACTTATCACAGAGATACAGCAATCTTGTTATAGATGGTACCCCAAAAAGGCGAACCCCATTTCTCGGACACCCACATCCCCCGGAATCTCTTTTACAGTTTTTTTGTCTATTCCTTCTAGCATGTCGAGGGATCAGTTGCTAGTATCCTCTCCTGCTCAGCTGGTGAACCTGGGAATATTGAGGCAATGTTACAATTGCCTCATGTACACAGACAACCCTCTCCTCCTCCCACAAAACACAAATACATGCGAGAGATGCTACTATACGGCCAAACTGGAGGCTGAGCTCTCTCAACTTAGGACTGGCAAGACCAGACAGGAGGAGAAGGTTACCACACACACTATAGACCCAGTCTCACATAGTACCATCACAACCTCAAATCATACACACAAACACACAAAGACATACTCGGAGGCTCTGATCAAAAATCTACCAAAACAGCAGAGGCCACCAAAGCAGACACCCAAACAACCACCACCTCAGAACACAACACCTGCAACACATAGACCTCACAGTCAGAGTGTCAAACAGTCACAGCCCTTAAGGCCAAACACAATGCCAGACACACTAGTCATTGGTGACTCCATAGTCAGACACACTGGCGTCCCGCTGACCAGACTGAGTAAGGAGAGTTACAGTAAGCTGCCTGTTGGGTGCTAGAATCCGCCACATAACGCAAGCACTCAGGTCTCTCAACAGCAGGTACAAATACGACTCAGTCATTGTCCACGCTGGTGTAAACGACCTGAGGCGTACCTCCTTGGACTACATGAAAAGAGACATTGAGGAGCTCTCTGATTATGTAGCCCAGGCAGGTATAACCCTGACCTTGAGCAGTATCCTACCTTCACCAAGAATGATGCCACAATACAGAGATAAGATGATCAGCTTTAACAATTGGCTTAAACTCTGGTGTCATTCAAAGGGGATCCAATGTCTGTCTGCCTGGGATGACATGCTGGACAAGCCACGCTGCTTGCAAGGGACGGCTTGCACCTGTCACCCTGGGATTCTGGATATTGGCAAAGGCTCTTGCCACCCCATAGTGCCTTTTTAGGCAAGGCTCAAATTCTAAACCTACCACCCTAGAACACAAAAGGAAAAAACTAAGGGTAATGCTGCTCAATGCCAGAAGTCTAAATCTCAAAATGCACGACTCGAGGCCCTTCTCAGTATGGAGAACATCGATGTCTGTGCTGTGACAGAAACCTGGTTCAAGGCTCCTGAGAGCACCCCAGCACTAACAGGTTTTACCTCATACCATGCGTTCTGGCCCCAAAATCCGGACAATACCAAGAAAGGAGGGGGGGTATCCATATTCATCAAGGACACCCACACCTCAAGACTGGTGGCAACGCACGATGCATCGGAGACCATCCAGGTGCAATTAACCATAGGCAAGACTGCTCTGCAAATTGTAGCATGTTACAGGCCACCCTCACAAACTCAGGAACCTCACATGGCTTTCCTGAAAACACTGGAGGGGATAAATGTATCTCCAAACACCATCATACTAGGTGACTTCAATTACCCTAATATAGACTGGGAACATTACTCGAGCCCAAACACCCTAGCCCAAAAGTTCCTGGAATTCATGAACTCAAATGCCATGGAACAACTAGTCACCATCCCCACAAGAGGAGAAAACATACTTGATCTCATCATCACGAACATGGGAGCACAATGTTCAACACCGGAAGTATACCCCTCACTCGTGAGATCTGATCACAAACTAATCTTGCTGGAGGTCCTCATCCCACCCCCAACTGAAATAAAAAAGACCACAGTAAAAAACTTCTCGAAAGCCGACTTCACAATTCTAAAGACTAGTGTGGTCTCCTTTAAGGCCCCGAGCCGGCGGAAAACAGTACTCAAGCCGCTGAATCACTTACAAATGCCTTCTACCAGCACCTGCAGGACTGCATGGATAAGGCAATCCCAAGCAAAACAAAGACTCTTTGTACCAAGGGCAAGCGTCCAGTCTGGTGGACCCCAGCCATAAGCAAACTCTACAACAAAAGGAGGAAGCTACTACAAGATAGAGCAAAATCCTTAAAAGGTAAGACACCTTTGATCACTATAAGTAAAAAACTAAGAGCTCTCATAAAATCATCCAAAGCAAATTTTGAGAGAAAAATAGCTAAAGACTCAAAAGACAATCATAAGGCCTTCTTTAGCTATGTTAGAAACCTGGGAGGAAACTCCCAGATATGCTCAGAACTGGTTCAAAATGATGTGAAGATTACTGATCCTACAGACATTGCCAACATACTGGCTGACAGGTTCAGTGCAAACTTCTCCCCTCCCCAAAGGAGCGATATCTATACCAAATGGTTGCAGCCCCCCAAACATCTCAAACGCCCAAGTGAGTACTGCTCTCTCCAAAGCAAAAAACACAGCATCCATGGGACCTGATGGTGTCCCAGGCTGTGTGCTCCACGAACTCAACGAGGAATTAAACCCACAGCTAGGACAGCTGTTTAATCATAGTCTCACCTCTGGATACGTACCCAGGGAGTGGCGCACTGCGACTCTGGTCCCACTTCACAAAGGCGGTGCCTCCACAGACCCTGGAAATTACCGGCCCATTAGCTTGACAAGCCTTATCTGCAAAGCTTTGGAGAGGATCATAATGGACCTCATTAATAAAGACATAGGGAATTTGCAGACTTTGGATCCAACCCAGTTTGGCTTTGTCAAAGGCAGATCATGCCTTTTAAACTTGGTTGACTTTTTCGAAACAGTCACCAAAGCCATTGATGAGGGAAAGGCAGTCCATACAGCCTACCTCGATCTGGCGAAGGCCTTCGATACAATACCCCACTCGGGTATCATTGAAAAACTCAGCTTAAATGTTAACCCATACATCACAAAATGGGTTGCAAACTGGCTGAGTGACAGAACCCACAGGGTCAGAGTTGCTGGCGCCTTGTCAGACTCAAAGCCTGTCACAAGTGGTGTCCCACAGGGCTCAGTCCTGGGCCCACTCTTGTTTGGCATCTACTTTTCCGAAGTACAAGCAAACACAGGAGGGTTATGGCTGACAAAGTTTGCAGATGACTGCAAACTGGGCGCCGTAGTCGAAAACACATCTGACACAGATATCCTTCAGAAGGGTCTCACAGAAACGGATGATTGGTGCCAGAGCCATGGCCTAAAGTTAAATGCCAAAAAATGCATAGTCATACCCTTTGGGAAAAACAAGGTTACCCCTAGCTACCATATAGGTGGTAATCCTCTGAGCACAGAAGAAGTTATCAGGGACCTGGGGACCCAGGTTGACAGTAGCCTGTCATTCGACACCCATGTAGCTAAAGTAGTTAGGAAGACCTTCTACATTGCCCACCTTATCATGAAGGGATTCACATCTAGATCAAGGGAGGTCATAGTCTCCCTATACTCATCACTCATCAGACCAATGATTGAGTACAATGCCCCATTCGGAATGTATCTGACCCAACACTTGCAGCAGCTGGAGAGGCCACAAAGTTCCTCACCAAAAGGATAAAGGGACTCAAAATCTGTCCTATGCTGCCCGACTGAAAGAACTCCAGCTCTATTCAGTCGCCACCGCTTGCTCAGAGGTGACCTTTGCCTGACATACAAGGCCATGTCAAACCCAGATTTGATGAATATGCTTCACCTCAAAAAATCTAGATCCGTCAGAGCCACAAGGCGGAGACTTAAACTTCGACACGGCTATTAATAGGACGTGCTAGAGGGATAGATTCATCACCCAAAGACTCCCTATGCTGTGGAACAAAATCCCGGTATATGTGAGGCAGAGCACCTCGCTGGCCTTGTTCAAGAGAAATCTTGACCAATGGATGGGAGATCGCAGATATACTCCAGGGATTACCTCAGTGTCACTGCTAGACAGAGGCACAGCAAAATAATGGGTATAGTTCCCCATACAAAAGGGGTGGCGTAAGCCACAAAACTATGGGCTAGGCTTATAAATGCCCTCGGGCAGATAGCCTAGTATGAACCTATGAACCTATGAACATTACTCAGTTATGCTAAGATATCAGTGTGCTACCCAACATAAATTTCATCATAATAATTAACTTTTAATAAAATGAATAGTTTAATGTTTTAAACTTTAAATGAAAATAAGTGACTTTAATTTCATATATAACTAAAAGAATCAAACTCAAACATTTTAAAAAGGGATCTAGTTATCATTTGAAGTAGGGAAAGAAAGAAATTGATTTAACTTGTAAAAACTAATGTAAAGTGCCTGTTCGTAAGTATTCAAGCACTTTATATTAATAAGAATTCATAACCATGAAATACATTGATTTTCATCTGTCCTTCAGTTTTTTTTTTTTTTTTTTTTTTTTTTTTTTACTGTTTTTGTCTTTTATTAACCAACCATCTCTTGTTGCATTTCTCTTCAAAGAAGTTGATAGATTCCAGTCCATTTCTTTATTTTTTTTCTAGGATTTTATTTTTCTGTATAAAATCCATTGCGTCTTCCAAGGTGTTAAAAATCATCGTTCCCTCCGGAAGGTGAATCCCTATTTTTGCTGGAAGCAAGATTTGTGCATTAATAATGTTTTTCTTTAAGCTTTTAACAAGTGGCACACATGCTTTTCTCTTTGACATCACTAATGTTGAATCGTCAAGTCTTATAGTATTTTTTTTAATTTTAACTGGATAATTAGTCCATGCAGCTTTTAAGTCTAAATGCATATCTTGACTTGAGAAAAAAAGTACAATCGTTGACCTAGGTGTAGATGCCTTTTTTTTAGTGAGGTGGAAAGTGATCTGTTTGTCCTTTTGATGCCAAAGGAAAAAGCTTCAGGCAGGTTCAAAGTTTTAGGCAGCTGGGTATTAAGGAATTGAATCATACTGTGTCTCCCTCTTCTTTTTCAGGAATCCCATAAATGTGATGTTATTCCTTCTAGATCTGTTCTCCAAATCTTCTAGTTTTTCAAAAAATAAGTTGGTTTCTGAATAAATTCAGTGTTCTCATTTTCAAGTAATCTTCCATCAAAATCAGACATTGCCTCTTCTATACTCGAGATATTTGATTGTTTTTTGAGATTCACTCAGCATTTCAATTTGTTGTTTTAATTTCTCTTTAAAATTGTCCATTTTGCTTTCTAATTTATCTGTCTTAACAGATAACTCATTAATGTTAAATAGTATAAGCCCTGTATGTGTTTTTACATTGTACTGTTGTGTACACTGGTCTTACAGTGGCTCATTCTGAGACAATTAGTTCTTTCTAGATTTCTTGACAGGAAAATGCATTTCAAAGAGTTTCAAACTTTATTTTGTGTAGTAAATCTTTCAGCAGATGTTCAACTACAAATCCAATAAATTTCTAAACATTTTATTTGATTTTTTAAATAAGAATCCTGTGTGAGATGTTAAAATGAAGCAGAGCATTAAAAAAAAAAAAAAAAACCAGTGCTGTTAACTGCTCTCCATTTTGGCCATGCCCTCTTCCAATCTCTTTCTGATAACGCATATTCTGGGTAAATCCAGTGTTTTGATGGACAGGTTGAGCGAGTCTATCCTCCTTCTTCGTGAGTGATTCCTTAATCCAACAGTGGCAGAGCAGATTTTCTGCCACTGAGGACAACCTTGCTATGATCTTTTTGCCTCCCTTCATAATGTGAAATGCAGCAAATAATTTGCTCTAATCCCCCAGGAAGGGGGAGTTACTGAAGGATGCTTTGACACACATTTGTCCACCCAGACTCCTGTATGCTTTTCTTCCTACCCCTCTCATTCCAGACTTCTTACAGAAAGCATCGGAGAGGAATATCACAGCCACTCTCATTGCTCGATTCTGGCCTCAGCGGGCTTGGTTTCCCTTCCTCTGGCCTCATTTGGCGCATCCCCTTGGGTACTGGACCCCCCCAGTCCAGATCTTCTCTTTCACCTGGACTTTCAAACCCTCAGGTTAACTGCTTGGTTCCTCCAATTCCAGTGATGGCTAGGCAGTCCAAGCTTTCTTCCCTAGTAATGCCCTTTCTTAACATTATCCCAAAGACCATCTACCAGGAAGATTTACAGAAACAAATAGAAATATTTAGACCTCTCAATGGAATCTGGATCCTTTTTCAGCTTCTCTTTCAGCTGTTTTGTACTTCCCGGCTTCCCTTTTTTCATGAAGAGGCCAGTTGCGCTGCCATTTCAAATTTCCATTATTGGGGAAAAGCAATTGTTCATTGTCTCTTAGATTATCCAAGGCCTTCTTAAGGGGCATTTTTTTCCTTGGGTCTCCCTTTAAAGATCCCACCCCTCCTTGGGACATAACTATGATATTCCAAGCTATTATTAAACATCCCTACAAACCTGTAGCCAAGGTAAACTTTATATTTTTGTTCTGGAAAACCTTGTTTCTGGTGGCAGTCATCTACCACTTTTTTTCTCAAGAGCATCTGTTGATGTTTGCATTGCTGCAACTTGGTCCAATTTTTTTTCATTTCTCATAATAAATTGGATTTACTGTCCAGAAATAGAGCTACCTTTGGGTCAGCCATACACTGGAATATCCTTCTGAGAGACCACCACAAGACTTCCTTAGTTGGCAACTCTGTCTCATACGTTGAGGAACGGATGGAAGAGAGAATATCAAATGTGAAAGTTATGTACTTAGCATAACTCCTTCTCCTTCAGTCTTTTTGGAGTTCAGTATATTGGTTTGAGGTATGATGGTACAGTCTGGCTCTTGTATACATTTCACATGCTCTTTCAGCTCCAGAGAAGAATGTAAACAAAGTATTGTTCTTAGGAATCTGTTCTTTTTTTATGTATAGCATCTTATCCATTATAGGTTTACAGTCAGACTTGATCTGAGATAATGTTGGGGACAGGAGGAGATTATAGCTAAGGGGAGGAGTCTGAGGTTTGGATCCAAAGACCTATACTTTGAGGAAGGAAAGAAGCAGACAACAAAAATCATTCATTGTCGTAAGTACATAACTTTCATTTTATACTCACCATTGCTCTTTACTTTGGGCCTGGTTCTTGACTGGAAAGGGTCCTTGGACAGACCCAAACTCCTAATTAATAATTTTTTAATAGATAAATACAAAAAGGGAACTCGTTCTGTGGTTAGACTTTTGGTGGAGTTGGAAGGTAGGAATACCACCCTTGTGTGGCACTTATTACTGTGTGCTGAAACTTAGAATGCACTTGATTCTGAAATGCACATTGGAAGAGAAGTAATTATGTATTTGGTCATAGCTCTCTCCTCGAAGATCAATTATTGATGTAAGAATACTAATTGATTTTTACAAAGCATTGGTGTGCTTCTGCATGTGTTTCATTGGATATATTTTGCCCTACAGCTGTTTAGAAGCTGGCCTTCCCAAACCTTTTACCAGATGCAGAAAACTTAAATGTTAATTCCAGGAAAGAATATAAATTGTGATTGCTGTTTTGCAAGGCCAGTTAGCTTAAAACATACAGGTTGTCATTTATTTTTGCTTCCTTATTTCGAATTCTTAAGTGAAGCAAGATATATTTGCAGGAGGAGCTTGCCATTAGAGCAGAGCTTAAGGGTTGGCTTATGAACCAAATGCAACTTTGATTATGGGACATTTAGGCTATCTATTCTAATTTTGTGAGTAACCACATTCTTGGTAAAAAGTTCTAGAGAGAAAAGAAACCACCTCCTTATTCTTGTTTGTATTGGACAGGGAGAAATACACAGATGCTGGTAAAACAAGATGTTATAAGATGTCAAAATGTAGCAGATGTATGTGTTGTTCCTACATTTGGTAAGGTGAATTTCTAACAGTTAAAGGGTATGGTAGGATCAGTTGCCCTGCGAGATGCAATTGTAGAATAAAGAAGGTTGCATATGTATTGCCCTTTGTTTGTAATGCCCTTCCTTCTACATTGAAAAAATGGAAAGGACACTCAACAATGGAATTAATGAGCATTTGAGGGTTGTGAAGAAACAGGATGCTACAAATGCATTATGGAAGCATATTCAAAGAAATGAAGGTTACTTCGGTTTCTTTGTTATTGATATCATGGAAGTAGATCCTAGAGGGGGGAGACCTTGGAAAGTTAAGCTTGAATGTAAAGAATCGGAGTGGCAAATGAAGACCAGTGCCACTGGCCTTTATGGCCATAATGATTCAGTCTCCCTCTCTTGTTTTTTGAGGCTGAAGGCATTAACATATTAAGCATTGCACCTTAAACATTTACTTGCATTGTATTGCATTGTAGTATCCCTCAATTTACTAGCTGGCTGGTTGGATTCAGTGGCTTTTTATTTTTAACACAGTAATTTCTTGAATATTTTGACATTTCATGAATTTTAAGTTGTTTAAAAAGTGAGACATTTATGTATTGGTGTGTATTCGGATTCATTTGAGAATCTCGAAAAACTGAAATTCCGAATTTCAGTTTTTTGAAATTCTGTGCCTGAAAGTTTTAAATCCCAAAACCCCATAAGCGCGAAATTTAAAATCACGAACCTACACTACAAATGCACCACACACACACACACACACACACACAATGTCCCCCACAACCAAACATACAATCCTACTCTACAGACAAGCAGGGGGGCAAGCCCCCCTGCACCCGCCATGTGGGGGGCTGCACCCCTCACACCCCCCCTACCTATATATACTAACTCCGAAATCACACACACATAGGTAACTAACACCCACACATTTCACAGCCCCTAGCACACACATCACAGCCAAAACACACACTAAAGCCCGTAACCTACACACTCATACATACTTACCTTAACTTACACCTATCTATTCACACACTGCAACACCAGAAGCTCTGAACATCGGGATTTTGAATTTTGCGCTTCTGGTGTTTTCGCGATTTTCAATGTTCGACTTTATAAGTTCGAAAAACTGAAATTCGGGATTTCATTTTTTTGAAATTGTAAAGTGAACCCATGTATTCACATTCTTGTATTTTATATCGTATCAAGAGTGATTAATTTTGCAAAAGGTATGTTGTACCTTTAAATATGTATAGCCTGAGAGCAACAATGTTACCTTTCCTGGCTTTTTGGTTTTTAACTGTGGCTGATCATTACAGAGTTACTCTAATGAAGAATCTCATGACCTTTTGGGGAACGAAAGCAATTAGTAACATTTGTTCCAATGAAGTCTCTGTGTTCTTTTACTTGGCACATTTTTGTGGATTATTATTATGGTACAATGATTGGTTTGGGTTCTCCCTTCCTCTGTTTTTTCAGTTCTTGGTTTGTGGCTGTGATTTTTCATGTTTGTTTAAGCTGTGGAGTCTTGTGAAGGAGTGATGTCAAATTCATTTACCCAAGACCAGGAACAGCATTTTACTGCTGCAGCATTTGAGCATCTGGATTTCGGTGTTGGAGTGTTAACACACTTTATTCAGATAATGAACCAAAAATTGAAATAACTTCCCTTTGGGGCAAATACTGTGATTAGAACTGATTATGCCAGTAACTGTTATGATTCACTTGGAGGGTCGGATATCTAAGACAAGCTTTCTGTTCATCAGCAGTTGGATTGCCAACTGATAGAGAGACCTCCACGTAACAGTAGTACTGATGGGCATGGCTCCAGTGTCACAGGTGGCGTTCCTGGACATAGTCAATTGGCCAACTGGAGTAGAAACTATATTTGGATGGACAGTCCAAGGTGATGACTGCAGTGGTGAATGAATGTCCCAGTCGCTTAAAACCCTGTAAAACAAACTTACCAAATAACAAAAATTGCAGGTAAAAAACAGCTGTTTTCGGGAATGTGTGAAGTCGGGCATTGTGCTGAAAGGGTTAAGATTTTGGAAGTTTCCCTCCAGCTTGGTTGAGGGATCCATTTTACATCATGAACTTCTGCTGTTGTTCAGTCAGCAGGGATGTCAATTAATGGAGCTTCTGATGCAGCACAATCAAACAAACATGGAACAGCTGGAATCCGAAATCACCTTGCTCGATAATGTTTCTAAGGATTTGGCCTTTGATGCACACAGGGTGGAATAAGACTTACATTTTCAGTAGAGATGAGAAAACAGTTAATGAGGTAAGACTTAGAAAAAAAAGTTTAGTTGTGACAGTATTGCCCATAATAAAAAAGCTTATCCTGCTCCCACTAAGGTATTTAATAGTATTTATAACAGCAATGATTTTTCTGCTGAATCTGAACTGGTTAATGACAATGTTGTCTGTGAGACCCCTTTGGATTTTCCACCCTTCCATAGGTCCGAGAGGTTATGGAACCAGAGAAAGGGTCACCATGGCTATCAACAGTGGCACTATCACTGGGAATTTCAGTCCTGGAACTTTCAGCTTCCCCAGAGGAAGAAAGGAAGGGCAACCAACAATTAACTTTTAATGGGCCCAGTATAATCACTAACTGGAAAAATGAGTATAAAATTTACAATTTTAGTTCAGAGGACATATCGAGAGATCATGCCTCACTCTTCAGGTGAGGGTTAACTTTTGTTCTTTTGTGAAACGGCAGTATGGCTAAGACAATTGTTAATTTTAAAATGTTTACAAGAAAATTAAATTTCAGTGTTATGTTTGGTGGTGATTCAAGTGTAGAAAATTATGATTCTTGTGAGAAACCAGGTGTGTTTAATCCCCCTTAAATCCCATAATTTCCTTGTTTGAAAAAAATATGTAATCACGACATGAGAAAGGTTTACAAGAGTAATACAGGAGGGGGAAGTATAATAATCTTTTAAACACTGAAAGCAATTTGCTTAATGAAATATGTAGCAACCATTCTATTAGATGCATAAAACCAGACCCGGGTGGGGTGGGGGGGTTGTCATGGTTCAAATTGATTACATTAGCAGAATAGAGGCTATGTTATTTACAGACCAATATGACGAAAGTTCTAGGAACTGGTTGAACATCTCATATTTAAAAACTGATACCAAAAATTCACAAAGACCTGTGTAATCCTCCTTTGCATCAAAGAGTAGACACCAATGGTGCTAAAACACATGATATGGCCAAGCTTATTGATAAAAAAATTTAAACATATTTTGGAAAATTAGGCACACATTTACAAGGATTCATGGGATTTCCTTAAAAAGATGCAAAAACAAATAGCTGAGGGAAGTTAATACTTGTCACAAATGACACCTAGGACATATTCTGTGTTATATCCCATGAAACTGGACTGGATTGGTCTTTTAACTTGTATTAACTCAGTACACCAACCTGAGTAGTAGACTAGTTAATTGTATATCTAATCTTATGGAAATTAGCAGTTTCGTTTGGTTTGAAGGAACCATCTATAAGCATGTAAAAGGTGTTGCAGTGGGGGCCGCGTGTACCCCCATTTTTGCAAATACTATCTTGGCATACTGGGAATGTAAATATGTTTTTAACACTCTGTTTACTAAGTGTTGGAGCCTTTATTGGTGCTTTCTTGATGATATCGTCATTTTGGCGAGATACTGAGACTAGATTAGATGAGGTTTTTTTCCTACATTAATACCACCCATTTCCTTAAATTCTCTTTTGATGTTATTAACTACTTGGATGTGCAGTTAAAAATTGATCACATTAACAGATGCTTTACATCTAGTTTGTATAAGAAACCTACATACACTAGCTCTCTGCTTCATTTTTATAGTTTGCACCCCCTTCATCAAAAAAGCCCTAGTCAAAGGGCAATTGGTGCAGCTAGTGAGGACTGCGTCAGAGACAGAAACTTTTGCTGAGGAGGGCAAACTTTTAAAAGAGTATAAGTTCAACAAAGAATGCATTCTTACCTGTAACCATGAGGCTAGAATGATTCAGGATTTGTTAGTTAATTGGAAAATTCTAGAAATGGGTGGCTTAAGTATGGAGAAACTGGGATGACGACCTATTGTGACTTTCAGGAAGGATAGTAATATTAAAAATTATTTGGAGAGGGAGAAATATACAGACCAGAAGATATCATGAGATGTCGAAATGTGGCAGTTATATGTGTTGTCCTTGCATTTGGGAAGGTAAATTTATAACAGTTAAAGGGTATGGTAGGATCAGATGCCCTACGAGATGCAACTGTAGAACAGAGAAGGTTGTATATTGCCCTTTATTTACAATGCCCCTTCCTTCTACTTCAGGAAAACAGAAGGGGGGCACTCAAGGATAGAGTTTGAGCATCTGATGGAATGTGAAGAAGCAGGGTGCTACAAATGCATTGTGGAAGCATATTCAAAGAAATGAAGGTCACTTTTTCAGTTTCTTTGTTTTTTGATATCATGGAAGTAGGTCTTAGAGTGGGACCTTGGAAAGGTAAGCTTGAATGTAAAGAATCAAAGTGGCAAATAATGACCAATGCCACTGGCCTTTATGACCTTAATGAACTCAGTCCCCCTCTCTTGTTTTTAAGGCTGAAGGAATTAACATATTAAGTATTGCACTTTAAACATTTACTGACATTGTTGTTGCATTGTAGTATCACTCAATTTACTAGCTGACCAGTTCAATTCAGTGGCTTATTTATTTTTAACGTAACAGTTATTTCTTGAATATTTTGCCATTTCATGAATTTTACGTTGTTTAAAAAGTGGGACATTGATGTATTTGTGTGTTTTCACATTCTTTTATTTTATAATGTATCGAGTGATTAATTTTGCAAAAGGTGTGGTGTACCTTTAAATGTGTATAGCCCAAGAGCAACAATATTACCTTCACAAGCTTTTTGGTTTTCAACTGTGGCTGTACGTTACAAAGTTACTGTGAAGAAGTTTTGTGACTTTTGGGGACAAAGGCACTTAATGTTTGTTCCAGTAAAATCTGTGTTCTTTTACTTGGAACATTTTTATGGACTATTATTATTACGGTAAAGTCGTTGGTTTGGGTTCTGCCTTCCTCTGCTTGGTTCTGCATGTATTTTTCAGTTCTTGTTTTGTGGCTGTGATTTTTCACATTTATTAAAGAAATGCAGCTTATTGCATTACTTTGCTGTGTTTCTTCATCTTTTTGAAACAGAAGAGTTAAAGGATGTGGGAAGTCTGGATGGCTTAAGCCATTCTTTTCTACTAGTAGTTGCTATTCTTATTTTCTACTAGTTGATTATTTCAAAAGTATGATCGGAGTTGTTTTGATTACAGAATACTAAAGCACTTTTGTCTCCTTCCATCAACTGTTGCATCTGCATAATGTGTATTGTGTCTACTGAGAAGATGTTTAATTTTTTGTCTTGCAGATCAAGTTGGAACGAGAGAGAAGTTTGATGCTAGCAGTAAGTGAATTGCCCATTTTGTTTGTATGTGTTATGGTTCATTAGCCTACATTCTTCATCAGATGACCAAATTCACTGCGTGATATACTACTGGAAAACGTTTGTGAGAACACTGTTTCATTCATCTTGCATTTGTCTCTAATGTGGATATTGTTGATCCACCATATTTACAGCGCTGTTTGCTTTATCCCATTTGATGTTACAGCTCATTTTGATGTCTGCTACTAAGATATGTTATCAGACTGTAATTTTTGCATTTAAAGTAGTTTTAGCAGATGTAGAATAGATCACAGCCTGGTTTCAAAACTGTATAGTTTAATGTGAAACTGAGGAAAACCAGATGTTATAGAAATTAGTGACCTGGATGTCTCCAAGTTTGTTTTTTTGTGCACAGACTGACTGTGCTATTATAGCAGTCTTTACACCAATCATTGGTTTGTTTGTTTCACGAGGTTGCCAGAGTTTGCTTAATAGCAGGTAACACACGGCTAGCATGTCATCTCTGTGTACTTTTATTATGTGGTTTACCTCACAAATTGATTGCCTTTTCTCGGTTTAGTAAACAGTTGTTGGTATTTGATTTTTTTCCAGAAGGGCACAATACCTGCTATGAAGCCTCCCAACACACACTTCTTATATGTTTTGCCTTTCAGTAATGATGCTATAAAATATATTTATTGTATTGTGGGTATTAGCCTGTTGAAGTACTAGGATCTGCACTGCTGACATCAAAGTGTAGACAAGAATACTTTTGTGTGATCACACTTGTCTTGCTCTGCTGTTTCACAAGAGTCGTAGGAAATACAGGGCAACAGAATCTTGTGATCATTTACACCTTGCTAGTACCCACCCTTAAACTGTACCTCCTTTTTCTTGAAGCACTAGGCCAGTCAGGCCAGAGTTGAATTTGTGAATATCCATTCAGGCATCTAGTTCCTGTATGAAGAAAAGTAATGCATCATACTCTTTGATTTGCAACAGGACACTGTTCAAAAGGTTGGGAAAATGTTGCATAATGAACTTTTCTCCACCATGTTTTATTCATTTGCTGATGAAAATTTAAATGTCCGAGTCTGCTACTGTGGGACCATTTGATTTGTTTAGATACAAGAGATCCAGAACCACCAGGTCCCTAGTGGTTCAGAATTCTGCAGGATACTGAATTAAAGGGGCAGTGCTTCCAGTCTTTTCTAGAAGCTTAGGGTTGTTAAGGTGGTGACCTTCTTAGGTAGGAGCTGCTGGGGTATTTCTATTTCTTTGATATGTGTAGTGAGGTACTTTTCAGTGGGGACGTTATATTCAATAATTTGCTTAATTATAGGTTCATAAGAGGTTACTAGGCTAATGGCCCTAGGGCCTTTACCAGCCTATCCATGTTATACTAGTGTTCCCTAATTGACTTTGGTTAGATGGTCATTATTTGCAGAGCTAGTCTGTGTCACAGGCTAGGTTGAGATCCCTAGAGTGAGTGACTCTTGTCCTGTTTGATTTGTGGATTTGCGACTTTTCCATTTGGGTAGCATCAGAGACTACTCTGTAGGCCAGGCACAAGTCACCTGTCAGCAGCCTGTAGGAATAAGAGTACCGTGACAAGGCTTTTAGTCTTTCCATGTAGGTTATGTTTAGGAGGCCCTGAACTGTCCTTGTGAGAAACCTCTGTGGTCTCTCAAACTGCTGCAGGGTGTCTGGTGAGGTGCTGGTTAAAGGGAGCATTGTACTGTATTAGTAGTGTGATGGTCGAGTACGGAGGAGTTATAACATCCTTAGTTTTGGATGTGATGCCGTTACTTATGAGATGTGTAACGTAGAATGCTTTCCTTACCACTGTGGACACATCGTGATTGAAGTTCAGATTGCTGTTAACCTGTGTTCCCAAATCTCGCACCACTGGGTTTGAGCTTGGGGAGTGCTATCAATGTTGTAATTTGCAGGGACGACTTCTTTGCATTGGGATAATATTGCACTTTTTTGCATTTAGTTTTAGTCCATGGCTTTGGCACCAATCATTTGTCTGTGTTGGCCCCTTTTGTAATGTGTTAACATCATTTGGGGACTCTGTGATTGCGCCCTATTTGCAATCATCAACGAACATAGTAAACCACAGGCCATCTACTTTCACCCGGACTTCCGAGAAATAGATTCCAGACAGTAGATGGCCTAGCAGAGATCCTTGTGGTACACCACTGGTAACTGGTCTACTGGTACAGGTGAAATCCCCAACTTTGACAGTATGTATTCTGTTAGTGAGCCAGTTGGCTACCCATCTAGTGACGTATAGGTTAATGCCCATCTGGGAGAGTTCTCAATTATACCCGAGTGAGGGACAAGTCAAGGTACGTAGTATGTACTGTTTTTCCCTCATCCAGGGCTTTGGTGACATTCTCAAAGAAGTCCACCAGGATTCAGCAAGCATGATCTACCTTTAACAAAGCCAAACTGGGTTGGGTCAAGAGTTTGAATGTCACATATGTCCTTCTTGATAAGTTCCATGATGATTCTTTCCATGGCCTTGCAGATATGGCTGGTTAAGCTTTATGGGTCTGTAGTTCCCAGGGTCGGTCGATGGACCCGCATTGTGCAAGGGTATTATTGTTGTTTTCCACTCTACTGGAACAAAGTCAGTGCTCAGGCTGAGGTTAGAGTGAGTGCCAAGTGGTTCCATTAGGTCTTATTTTAGATTGTTTAGTAAACAGCCTGGGATATTATGATGATAGCTGGTGCCACAGAGGCCATGTTTTTGGCTTTGAAAGAGCATGGATATGACCACCTCTTTGGAAATTACTAGTTAGAGGATTGGTGTCGGGTATGCTTTGGGGTTTGGCTGGTGGGGGACAGGGGAGTGAAGTTTACACCAAATCTGTCAGCAGCTTGGCAGTTTTCTCAGGTTCAGTATGAGCAGTACCATCCACTGTAAGTTTGGCACATAGTTGGGCATTCCCTTTTATATTTTGGATGTACAGTGGATATAAAAAGTTTACACACCCTTGTTAAAATGCCAGGTTTTTGTGATGTAATAAAATGAGTCCGCATTAAATCTTTTCAAAATTTTCCCACCTTTAATGTGACCTATAACTTGTACAATTCAGTTGAAAAACAAATCTGTTGGGTGAAAAAATATAAACAATAAAAAACGTACAATAAGCTGGTCGCATAAGTGTGCACACCCTTAAACTAATACTTTGGTGAAGCACCTTTTGATTTAATTACAGCATTAAGTCTTCTTGGGTGGAGTCTATCAGCATGGCACATCATGACTTGGCAATATTTGCCCACTCTTTCTTGCAAAAGCGTTCCAAATCTGTCAGATTGCGAGGGCATCTCTTGTGCACAGCCCTCTTCAGGTCACCCCAGAGATTTTCTATTGCATTTAGTTCTCGCCTCTGGCCTGGCAATTCCATAACTTTAATTTTCTTCTAATGAAGCCATTCTTTTGTTGATTTGGATGTATGCCTGGTGTCATTGTTGTATTGAAAGGTGAAATTCTTCTTCATCTTCAGCTTTCTAGCAGATGCCTGAAGGTTTTGGGCCAAAAGTGACTGGTATTTGGAGCTGAAGATGATTCCCTCCACCTTGACTAAAGCCCCAGTTCCAGCTGAAGAAAAGCAACCACAAAGTATGGTACTGCACCACCATGCTTCACCATGGGGATGATGTTCTTTTGGTGATGTGAAGTGTTGTTTTTGTGCCAAACGCGTACCTTTAGGAATTGTGGCCAAAAAGTTCAACCTTGGTCTCATCAGACCATAACACATTTTCTGACAAAGGCTTCCATCTTGCAACCCTACCCCATAGCCCAGTCATATGGAGAATACCGGAGATTGGCGTCACATGTAGTACACAATCAGTACTTGCCAGAAATTCCTGCAGCTCCTTCAGTGTTGCTCTAGGTCTCTTGGCAGCCTCCCTGACCTGCTTTCATCTTGTCTTCTCATCAATTTTGGAGGAACGTCCAGTTCTTTGCAATGTCACTGTTGTCCCATATTTTCTCCACTTTTTGATGACTGTCTTCACTGTGTTCCATGGTGTATCCAATGATGAGGAAAATGTGTACCTTTCTCCCGACTGTTACCTTTCAACAATGAGATCCCTTTGATGCTTTGTAAGCTCTCTGCAAACCATGGCATTTGTTGTAGCAGGCAACTGAGTAAATGTCAGGAAAATCCTACTAGAACAGCTGAACTTTTTATTGTGGTTAATAAGTGTCTCTAATTGATGGCAGGTATGTACCCAAGAAGAATGAATGCTGTAATTAATTCAAAAGGTGCTTCAGCAAAGTATTAGTTTAAGGGTGTGCACACTTATGCAACCAGCTTATTTTACAATTTTTATTTTTTATATCTTTTCCCCTAACAGATTTTTTTGTTTTTCAATTGAATTGTACAGGTTATATGTCACACTAAAGGTGGGAAAAGTTTTGAAATGATTTATTGTGGACTCATTTTTTATATCACAAAACCTGACATTTTAACAGGGGTGCGTAAACTTTTTATATCCACTGTAACTAAAGAATGCTTTGTAATTATCCTTAGATAGGGATTTTAATTTAGCTTCATAACTACCTTTAGAGGACTTTACAAGTTATCTGATTTACTTGTTCAAGCTGTGGATGGTATTCTTCTGCTGAATAACTTCCCTCTTGACATCAGTTTCTTCCTTTTGTTATATAACCTATTTATACCTGAGGTCCACCAGGGTGGCCTGTTTTTTCAGAAGGACCTGTTTTTGATCTGGTCAATTACAGCCAAGTCTGTACAAGTTGTTTAGGTGGTTATGTGTAGGGCATTTGTGTACTCCTCTGCATAACAGTCATTGTTAGCTGTGTTAGCAGGGGGGTTGAAACTTTTTATAACATTGTCTACCAGGCTGTAATTTGCTTTGGAGAGATTTTTTATTTTTTTGCTCCTGTTGGGAGGGAGGGGTGTCAGGTCTGATTGTTACTTCAAATAAGACAGATTTATGGTGTGACCTTACCAGGGAGGGTAACAAACAGGAGGTAGTGCAGTGACCCCCATCGATCTTGGTGAGTACTAAGTGTAGGACATTTCAGCCCCTTGTGATGGTGGAGGCTAGCTGTTTCAGGGCATTTGTTTTGACAAAGTCCAGGAATCTCACGGTGAGCTTGTATGTGCTCATGTGTGTAGCCTAGTCGATGGAAGGATAGTTGAAATCTCCCTTGACCAAAGTGCTTGGCTGTATAGTAAGTGACTCTGCTAACTCCAGATGTTATGTGATCCTATCTCGCCTACATTCTGACTGATGAGTTCGGAGCCGATCCCTCGGCTCCGACTCGGCACGCTTATGCCAAAGAGCGAAGTCTCTTATTGGCTGAGCTTACTATATCCCAGGATGCACCACTACCAGTCCCCCAGATCTCGTTTGCCGCTAACAAGTGAAGACGTGGTCTCGAGCTGGCTGAGCTAAGTAGTGATTTTTTTCACTAACTTCCTGTCAGGAATTTCTTTATACTTCAACTAAAAGCTGTTTTAACAGCTATCTTGTGTTTTGAATGCGTTTGGAGAAATTTACTTGGTAAATTCTTGTGTTGTGAGTGTTGTTTGACTAGAAGTACCTCTTGTGTGGAAAGGCCTTTCCCGGTCTTTTTGGTTGTTAGGTGACTTCTGTTCTATTAGGGATCTCGGATCCTTTATACTGGTAATAGTTTCTCTTTCTTTAAAAAGAAGGACAAAGCAGAGAAAATTTCTTTTTTCTGTCATAGTTACAGTGTTTGTACTGTGTTTGGCTAGTCACTGAATAATTTACCGGAATGTCTCAGGTTCCTAGGCCTTCAGGCTTTAAAAAGTGCACCAAGTGCAACTTTAAAATGTCTATAACAGATGACCACTCTCTCTGTGTTTATTGTTTGGGTGCAAAACATTTGCAGGAGTCCTGCAGCGTGTGTCACGCTTTTTCCTCGAGGGTCCTCCAAGAGAGGAAAAATAAGCTTATATTAAAAGGTCTTATAAAACCCTCCTTTGAAGAAGCTTTAGCATCCTCTCCTTCTCCTGCTAAAAAGAAAAGGGCGTCGGCTCCGACCAGTCCGTCGGATCCAACCGCCAAAAGACATAGGCAGGCTTCTCCTTCGGCTCCAAGGACTTCGGAGCCGAGGGCGGAACGGTCTGCCTCGATGCCACCAGTCTCGACTCCTCTGGCTTCGGAGCCGATGGCTGGGGCATCGAGAGGCGGGTCACCTTCGTCGGCTCCACTGGTCTCAGAGCCGATGAAAGTTGTCCGCTCAGACACTTCCTCCTCGGCGCCTAAGTCCTCCTTGGCACCGATGGAAGCTAGTTTGGGTATTCCTTCGGCGCCGATAAGTCATCGAGTCGCCTTGGAGCCGGTCCCCTAGCCCCTTGGGGCCGTTGGAGAGGCCATCTCGAACCCGTTCAGTATCCTCTAGGTCATCGAGGATGTCAGATTCGGACATAGACAGGGTGCTCCAAAGACTGTTCCAGTCCCCAGTCTTTCAAAAATTTGTTTCGGAGCCGACAGCCCATGTCATTGCCATTCCTCCTCCGACCGCTTCGGCTCCGTCGGAGCAGGTGCTGTTGGAGCCGGTGGAGGTCTTAGGGTCGGCTCCGACCCTTACTCCAACCCCGGCCTTCGGGTCCGAGTTTGGCACACGGACTTCTTCGGCTGGACCCGGGGGTGACGTTTCGGGACCTATGTTGTCGGTTCCGAGCCTCCCTCTCGGTGCTTCGGCTGCGGGACTTCCGTCTGCTATCATGGCTCCGGGGACCGGACACTCCCAGGATTCTGGGGGTCCGGCTTTCAGAGCTATGAGGAGTGCCTTGGCCAAGTCTTCGGCCATCTCTCCGGCTTTACCGGCACCTTCCCTGGGCGTGGAGACTGGGTCTTTGGCAGTTCCCCTGTCCTTAGGCAGCGGAGCCCCGGGGCCTGAGGTTACCCCCTCTGGGGGTTCCCCTCCTCCTGAGGGTTCTTCGGAGTTGTCTTCAGAGGAGCCCCCAAGGAAGAGATCGTGCAAGAGGAAGCACGTGGACTCCCCCGAGTCTCTTACATCGGACACTGATCTTGATGATGCGGAGGGGTCCCCAAAGTCGTCCTCGGATGATGTCTCATTTGCAGACATTTTAGAGATCCTCAAACAACGAGGCGGCTGGATGTCCAAACCCCCCTCTGCTGATGAGTCAGTGCTTCTCAAGGCCTTTGGGGCTCAGCCCTCCGCCTCCTGGGTGTCTCCGCCCTTCGACGAGCTCCTGGATTTGGTTTGTCGGAGGGCGTGGGAACATCCAGATACCGTGGAACCAGTGCCTTCTCGTCCTAACAAATTTTTGTCTGCCCCACCCGAGAAGGAGTTCCTGACTAAAGGCGTGGCTGTAGATGCCATGGTGGTGGCATCTGCTACACAACAGGACGTGGCAGAGGCTTCAACGTCCGTCCATCCTCCTAATAAGGAGTCTAGGAGCATGGACCTGTACGGAAGCGCACCCTGACTTCAGCGGCCTTTACTTTAAGGTCCCTGAATTATTTGGCACATTTTACCAGGCTACAGAGGGATCTGGTCAAGGAGCTGTCAGATTCCCTCTCGGGTAACCTACCTGAGCAGCTAGCCCAGTCGGTTAGCTCTCAGTTGGCTATCCTTACTTCAATTTCTAACTCGTCCATGAGGCTCATTTCATATGCGGCAAGGGGCGGTAGAGCGGCAGGCACAGGCGTGGCTCTCACGGAGACAAGCCTGGCTCCGTTGTGTCATTTTATGGAGGCCTTCAAGTCTTCCTTCGCCGACGCTCCCTTTGATGGGTCCTCTTTGTTTGGACCTAAGGTTAAAGACACTCTTACCCGCTGTGAGCAAGAGGGAAAAACTTTATCTGCCATAGGTGCACATTATTCCACTCCCTTTCGGCCTTATCCCAAGGCTAAAGGAGGAGGGAAGATGTGGTTCCGTAAATCACGTAAGTTTTTTCTTCAACAGCAGGAAGATTCCCCTTCCAGAGGCAGAGGACGGGGAAATTTTTCTGGGAGATGCTGTCCCAGAGGCGGCAGAGGGCCCCGCAATTCTGGAGACCGCGAGTCCTTTCGTGGCTCTTCAGCCTCCCACACTTCGAGGGATTGCCCGGCTGTGCTGCTCCGGAGCCAGTCGGGTGCCGTTCTGCCAAGCACCTAAAAGCCTGGGAGTCTATCACTCAGGACAGATGGGTGCTTCGGATTATTGCCGGAGGTTACACCATTCCCTTCACACACTCACCCCCACCGTCCAAAAAAATCCCGGACCCACCACCCAGTCAAAGGGAAATTGCAGCCGCAGAAGCGTTAAAGCTGCTAGAAAAAGGAGTCATCCAACCGGTCCCCACAGACCAGATCGGATCCGAAATTACTCAAGGTTCTTTTAGTGCCAAAAGACAGGGGACCTGAGACCAATATTGGATCTCAGCAGACTAAACCAATCCGTCACGAAATCCAAATTCGAATGGTCACGTTACAATCCATTCTCCCATTGTTGGAGAAGGATGTTTGGATGTGCTCCATAGATCTCAAGGACGCCTATTATCACATACCGATACATCGGGCGTCCAGGAAGTATCTGCGCTTCAGCCTGGGAGACAGTCATTTCCAATTTTGTGCACTGCCCTTTGGTCTCACCACAGCCCCCAGGGTGTTCACCAAGTGTTTGGCAGTAGTGACTGCTCACCTGAGGAGTCTTGGATTCCAAGTGTTTCCCTATCTGGACGACTGGCTCCTGACTGCCACCACCAGGCATCTACTAATGGACAACCTCAAAGCCACCTGGGTGCTACCCTGGGAATTACATTCAATTGGTCAAAGTCTGTCTTGCTGCCCTCTCAGCATAAGGTTCATAGGAACAGAGATAGACTCAAAATTGATGCACGTCTTTCTTCCTACCGAAAGGATTCTAACTTTACAAGGTCAAGTTCAAGCCCTGCTTTCAAGATCCAAAGCCCCAGCCAGGATGGTCCTGCAACTTTTAGGTTCAATGTCTGCCACGGTTCTCCTAGTTCCTCTGGCAAGATTGCACATGAGGATTCTTCAGTGGCTATTATCGACTCAATGGTCCTTTCAGAATCTTCCCCTCAATCACCCCATTATGATTACAGAAACGCAAACGGGACCTCCGCTGGTGGCTTCACCATCCAATCTGAATCAGGGAAGACCTTTTGTTATCCCTCCGTGGCCACCCTGACGACGCATGCCTCCCAGACAGGGTGGGGGGGGGCATTGTCTGGGCAGGTTAGTTCAGGGTTCCTGGCTTCCAGACGAAACCTTTCTCCACATCAATGTGTTGGAGATGAGGGCTGTACTTCTGTCCCTACAGGCTCTCCACAAGTTTCTCCCTCAAGGCATTATCGCTATCCACACAGACAACATGTCTGTGGTCTGGTATCTAAACAAACAAGGAGGGACCAGATCTTACCCCTTTGCAGAGAGGCCATGAGGGTGTGGGAATGGGCTGTAGCTACCAATCGCTTCTTGGTAGCGACCCACATTCCAGGGAAATCCAATATATTGGCAGACAGATTAAGCAGGACAATTCTCTCTCCTCACGAGTGGTCCCTGAACGAAACAGTAGCAGCTCAGGTTTTCAGAAGATGGGGACGCCGTGCTGCACCTGTTTGCAACACCACAAAACACAAAGTGCAAAAGGTTCTTCTCCTTGACTCCACATCAGGGGGAGGCAGCTATGGATGCTCTAGCACAACCTTGGCCAACAGGGCTACTTTATGCTTTTCCTCCCGTTCCACTTCTCCCCAAAGTCATTCAGAAAGCTTCTCAATTGGGGTCCACAATGATACTAATTGCTCCGTACTGGCCTTGTCAGGTGTGGTTCCCCTACCTGAAGAAACATGCGGTGGACGATCCTTGGATTTTGGATCTAACCCCGGATCTGCTAATTCATCAGTCGGGACGACAACACCAGTCCCTTCGCACGTTGAAGTTGACAGCTTGGCTCCTCCACTTCCAACTTTAGTCAGAAATCACACCTTAGACCCGGAAGTTATTCACTTTTTATCTTCGGCCCACAAACCCACCACTAAGAAATTGTACCTCAGTAAGTGGAAGAGGTTTGCTATCTGGGCTCAACTCAGGGGCTTAGATCCTATCACTGCCCCGATTCCAGAGGTTTTGAAATTTTTAACATCCTTGTTTAATCAAGGATCTTCAGTCTCTACTATTAAAGTCCAACTTGCAGCTATCTCTAAATTTCACGAATTCATGGATCCACCGTTGATGAGCAGCAGATTATGCAAAACTTTCATTAAAGGTGCGGGGCTGTTAAGACCCCCAGTTTTTCATCCTGCGCCTCCGTGGGATCTTGATTTGGTGCTTCGTGCCTTAACATCTTCCCCTTTCGAACCGGCTGCTACATGTGAGTTAAAATATCTGTCTTGGAAAACTGCCTTCTTAGTTGCAATTACCTCTGCAAGAAGGGTTTCAGAGCTTCAAGCCCTATCTATCAAACCACCGTACTTGATTTTTCACAAGGATAGAGTATCACTTAGGCCTAACCCATCTTTTGTCCCTAAGGTTTGTTCTAATCTCTGTCTCCAACAATCTCTAGAGCTACCAGTTTTCTTTCCAAAATTCTCCAACGAAGCAGAGTACACTCTCCATAAATTGGATGTTCATAGGCAATTGCGCTTCTATCTAGACAGGACTCAGCAAATTCGTAAATTAGACCAGTTGTTTGTGTCCTTTTCAGATAATAAATTGGGTAAAACCATCACAAAAGCTACTATCTCCAAATGGATTAGAGATTGTATAACTCAGGCTTATTCCTCTTCAAATAAGTAACTTACAACATCTATCAAAGCTCACTCTACCAGAGCTATGGCTACTTCTATCGCTTTTCATTCCAAGCTCGCTATTTCTGAGATTTGTGCTGCGGCTACTTGGTTCAACCCGCACACTTTCATTTCCCACTATAAATTGGATGTGGCATCTAAAGGGCGAGCATCATTTGGTTCCACGGTACTCGGGAGTGTTTTCCAGTGAGCCACCCAGGATTCAGGTGCTAGGGACGCTGTCCCATCAGTCAGAATGTAGGCGAGATAGGATCACATAACATCTTTTAGTTATGTACTCACCATAACTTCAGATGTTTGGGATCCATCTCGCCTACATTCCTAATACCCACCCTCCTTCCCCGGCCTTGGAGATCAGAAGAGATTGAACGGTTTTGAGTTCTACTGTTTTTATCTTGTTTCATCTGACGATGTTATATAAGCAGTGCGTGCATGTGTGCATGTATGCGGACAAACTAGATCTGGGGGACTGGTAGTGGTGCATCCTGGGATATAGTAAGCTCAGCCAATAAGAGACTTCGCTCTTTGGCATAAGCGTGCCGAGTCGGAGCCGAGGGATCGGCTCCGAACCCATCAGTCAGAATGTAGGCGAGATGGATCCCAAACATCTGAAGTTATGGTGAGTACATAACTAAAAGTTAGACTGTTTGCTTCTCTTGGTTCATGGTAGGGACCTGTAGCTAAATTTACCAGTAGTTAGTTGAACCTGGAGTAGCTCAAGAGAGTCCTACTTAGCCAGCATCAAGGTGTATTTGGCTTTAATGAAGATGGATACACCTCCACCTTTGGTTCTTTCACACTTGTTTTGGAGTTTGAACACGTGGAAAACATTGTAGCCTTGCAAGACCGGGGTGCTCTCTGTGGCCTTGAATCATGTCTCAGTGACTGCACAAACGTTAGCATCTTCCAAGGTGAGGAGTGCTTCCAGGGAGTTGAATTTCCTGTTTAGGCTCCTAGCATTAAGCAGCATAACTGAGTTTGTCTTGGCAGATTTTTTTACGACAGAAGTTTTGTTTGGACATTGCCTAAAAAAGGCACTATAGGGTAGACAAGCGTCTTTGTCAGTATCTGAAAGCCTAGAGGAGACAAGGCCATCTGTGGCAAAGCAGCGTGGTCTGTCAGCCATGTCTTCCCAGGCTGACAGATACTGTATCCCCCTGGATTGACACCAGAAGCTAGGCCATTTGTTGAAATCAGTCATTTTTTGTATATATTGTGGCATCATCCTGGGTGAAGGTAGAATGCTGTTTAGGGCTAGGGATATTCCTGCTTGGGACACAATCTAAGAGTTCAGTCATGTCTCTCTTCATGTAGTCCAGAGGGGTATGTGTCAAATCATTCAACCCAACATGTACTGTGACAGAGTCATAGTGGTAATTGAGTGATTTGAATGCATGTATGATTTGATGGATCCAGGCAGCTGACCATGACCTTCTTCTTGTCTGGCCTGGTGATGGAGGGGGCATCTGTGTCTATCACTATGGAGTCACGTATTACCAGTACATTTGGTTTTGAGGTGTTTTGCCTAATGGGCTTATTTGCTGAGACACTGGTGCATGTGCTGTGTAGTGGATTCTATTTGTTTTGGTCTGTGCAAGTGGTTTGCACTTGGGAGGTCTCTGATCTTTTGGTAGTCTTCTATTGAGTACCTCCATGTGTGTATGTTTGTGTGTTGTGACATCTTGTGTGAGAGGCGGTGTGTGTGTTTGCTGACAACCTGTTTGATGTCCGGTTTTGTTATGTGAGAGAATTGATTCCAAATTCATACTGTAATTACATCGCTCTCATATTGTATTTGTTTGTTTTAAGAGTAAGTGGTTGTCAGTATACTTGAGACAATTACTACATTGCCTCAGGATGGCCATGTCAATCAGGCTGGCAGGAGAAAGGGTTGGAAACTGACCGCCTACTATGGCAGGTTTTTACCATAACTACTATTGGAGGGGGGCTAGATTGACAGGATTTTACTCTAGGATTAACAAAGGTGCTTATTCTATTGAAGGCCGGGATTGAAAACTATGGCAGCGCATCTCAGTGCACAACTGAGGTTTCCCACAGTGCAAGCTTTGAGAGGGTTCATTAACAGATGTCTAAGAGAAAATGGTCTTTCAAGGTGTTTGCGTCTATACAGGGGACCGCTGAAACCCATTGAGCAGTGCACAGCTACGTGCAAACGCAAGCCTTAAATGCAGGCAAAATTAAACACTTTTAAGCTAAACTACCAATGGGAAAGCACACAAGTGAACTTTCCTCCAGTAATCTCCAACTCGTATGATGCTCTGACTACACACCACACTTATGCAACAAGGGTTCAAGTAAGGGCCTTCTTAATGTAAGATGGCTGAAATAGAGCTCAAGTGTAACCATGCAGTCTAGATCCAGCAGATCTGAATCTATTTTATGCTATGTACTATGTACTAGTTTTGGTTTGGTCTTTATTGTTTTACCTTTCTTGTTCATCGGTTTTATTTTATTATGCTATGTATTTGCTACTTAAGGCAGCAGAACAGCTTTTTTTAAAGTGCAGAAAAAATACAGGAAAAATCAGCAAAATGAGGCAACAAAATAAATAGTCAGCAAAGTGCAAAGAAAACTCTAAAGGTACTTTTATTTTATCAGTGGATGCTTTGGATTTCAGCGCATTGTCTCCTGACCTCTGGCAAAATTCGCCAGACGTTGAGCAGGTCCGGTTAAATGACCTACAGTGGTACTGCCCCCTGTACAAACTGGCAGTTCGAGCAGCTGTCAACAGTGGGAGATGAGGCGAGTATTTCCTATGGAAGATTTTAAACTGGAGAGGTTTGCTTATATTACAAGGCAGAGGGAACCACGTTTGTATATTTTATACCTGCATGATGAAAGATTTGCACATTTAATCCCTCGGGCAAATCCAATAAAAACACAATAAACTTTAAACCAGTGGTTTCCCACTTGGATGGGTTGAATTCAGCTCTGCTCCCACCAGAGTGCAAAAGAGACTTCTTAATGTAAAACAAACTGGTTTTGAGTTCAAGTGCAGTAACAAATGCTTTACAGAATTCTTGCAGTATCAGGAATCCTTGGAAACAAGTTCACTAACCCTGAGAAACATTCAGCAAAATGCAAGAAACAAGTACACGACGTAAGACAATATCTTGGTATACTCAGGGGAACTTTGCCAAACACAGAACAGCTTTTGCAGTACCAGAGGAATTTAGGGAATATTGGAATACAGTTAAAACAAACAGATGGTGTTTCTTTAACAAGTACAGTCTGAAAAACCAGTGATACATTCAACCAAATCAATAAATGAAGCCAGGAAGTGTTAAATAGTACTGAGACAGTTAGAGCAACTACAAAAATGCTTATATCAGCTTTGTAGGTCCAGATGGTTTTAGAAGCAATCCAAGTTTTGTAATCACAGTTGTCCAAGCCAGGCACATGGAAGCTCTCAATAAATGGGCAAAATCTCACAAAAATGTAGTTCTTTTATGCCAGCAGGATGAAAGACATTTACATAGTTAAGCCCTCAGACCAATCAGATAAAAACACAAACTGTAAACCAGCAGTTTCCCCACTAATTAGTGCTGAGTATAAGGAGACAATGACCTCTTTACAACTTGGCATTCCTTTGGCAACCTGCTGTGCTAAGTGTAAGGACTTTCTGACTACTGCTGTATCATGATGATGAAAGAAGAATGTTTAATCAGACTGCTATTTTATTGGACTTGTTTGTTACATCCACAAAGGCTTGCTGAGCAGCTAGATCTTCAGTTTTCAGTTTTAAATTGCTGCTTTAGAAAAGGAAGTTAACTATGTGATTGTTTTGCATCGATACAACAGCTTGATGTAGAGATTTTGAAGTCAGCTTGCACGTTTTTCATCAGTCTTAAGTAAATGGCATGTAACAGCACAATTTTACTACATTTTGCACAGAACAGACCCTTTATCCTAGGTAGGTCAGACAGTTAAGGAGGTGTATGACCCCCAATGCAGAGCTGCATTTGTGCTTCCTGCTTACTTGAGTTGGAGAATTAGCAGTCTGTCTGGTGACAGTTTTCATTCTATCCTCAACTGATGAGTTTGGATCTGACTCTGCCATTGCTAAAGCTCGTGGCAACCAAAAACTGTCGAGCTTCTCCCTTACCCGTAGTACACCAACCCTAAGTTACCCCAGATCTCATTTGCCGCTTATAGCGAAAACCTTTTTTTCTTAACACTTGTCAAATAAGTTAATTAATAATTACTTTTTCCAGTCTCTATCTTATTTTTGAAACTTTCCCTCTTTTCCCTTACCTATCGTACTTGAGAGTATCTTATATCTACTATTGTTAGTAGTTATTTTACCTTTTCTTCAACCTTTGTACTGAGCATAATTTTTAAACTATTGCTAATATTTACCTTTCCCTGCTTTTAATGTAGACTCTTTTTCTGCCATTACTGGTAGTTTTTTTCCCTTTCTGCTTTCCTTTAAAAAGATATATATATATATATATATATATATATATATATATATATATATATATATATATATATATATATATATATCCATGTACATACACATACCTTTGACTGTTAGGAATATCTTAGTTTGTGGATTTTGTTGAATTTTGTTAGTTATGTCAGAAAAAGGCCCTGCGGGTTTTAAAAAATATATTAAGTGTGGCCGTAGATATCCCTTATCTGATGCCCACACAATGTGTGTGTATTGTCTGGGACCACTTCATCTCCAAGAAGACTGCTCTATTATCCATGGCTCAAACCCCAGGGCTTTGGATGAATGTAAAAATAAGCTTATTTTAAAGGGCTTGTTACCCTCAGCATTTGAAGAGGCTATATTTGTAGATAAACCTTCTATAACAAAAACCTTGTCTCCAAAACTTTCAACTGCTACGGAGCCATCAAAAAAGGGAGCAGAAAAGGATCCAACCTCACCCTTGGATCAAACAAAGAAAAAAATTGGTTGATCCAACATCCTCTGATCCAAGAAAAACCATATCGGATCTGACAACTTCTAGTCCTTCTACTTTAATTCAGCTACCCAAAACTAGATATGCACCTTTGGTGGATCCGATATCCTCAAGGATGCCCTCCCCCTTTTTGGAAAGACCCAAGTCCCCTTCTGTTATCTACACTCGTTTTACCAGAAGTTTGACAGAGAAAGATAGGGTAAGAGTGGTGAGGGAGATTCTCTTGGAAGAGGGTCAGATGGAATGTTTTACTGGCTCCTACCCCTTCAGATCAGGAGGTCCGTTCTTCTACTACACCCCCTTTACAAGTTCCTCCTCTGACTCCTTTAGCTGTCTGAGTCTATGGATCCGTGCCCTCTGGCTCTGTCTTGCTCTGATCCAAAAATTGTAATATCCTCTGATCCAAAGCTTACTCTGAGTGCTCCGGTCCAATCAGATCCAGAGAGCTTTTGGAGCAGAAGCTTCCCTGTCTGATCTGAGGTGTTGGGGTCCACTTTGAAGCTTTTGCAGCCATCTCTGCATCTCAGACCTTCAGCACTTGATAGCTCTGCTCTAGCTTCCACCTTGGGAAGATTGCCTTCAGAGCGGGGAAGGTCTGCAGTCCAAAAGCTTGTCTTTTTGGATCCGAGGTGGTCTGCCTTTGAGGCTGTAAAGATGGTTTTCTGTGCCTTAGCAGAATGGACAGATGTTCATCGTGTTTCACTGTTGCAGTCATTACATTTGGGTTATCTGCTTGCAGGTAGCCCTCAGTCGGCCTGATTAACAAAGTCTTCGGTCCTGCGTCGGTTGCTGTCCCTTCTTCCATGACGTCAGGTTGTCAGGGGTATAAAACGTGCAGCCGACGCCATTACACCAGTCTTACTTGCCATGCGGTGCCCGAAGCAGAAGCAGTTCACAAATGCCAGTTGACCGACTCCTGAAATTTTCGTTTGAGTTTCAGAGCCAAAGTCTTCAACTAAAGCTAAGTACCCTGTTGGGGAAACTTTTCCTTACTCCTTACCGATGTCAGTAAAAGTTAATAATTGCATTACTTGTGGAAAGCAAATACCACATAAAGATTTTCATTTGTACTATATTCCTTGCCTATGCCCTGACCACGATGTACCTTGCTGTCGGTTTTGTGCTTTATGTAATCAGCGCACTGCCTCTAAATATTTTGGTTCTCGGTTTCATTATCCAGAAATTTTGTCGTTTATCCATCCGACTACCGGGATTCCGAAAAAACGCAAAGATAAAGACAGGCTACCGAGGTCCAAAACTGCCAACGATGCTTCTCCTAAGCCAGTCGCCAATTCGCCGGTACTCAGTGAGGTGCTTTCTACCCGCTACTTCTGATTCGCAGGCCTCCACTGAGACCCATTCAGAGTCCGGTATGCCGCTAGATGCTTCAACTATGAAACTCGCGGATGTCTCTACCTTGGATGGGTCCGGAGCCGCTGTGCAGGCATTGGTTTCTGAGGGTGTATTCGGGCCTATGGACTTGCATATTAAACCAACGCCTCCTCCTTCACTTGGGCCTAAATCTCGAACCATGCCTAAAAAAACAACGCCAAGGCCACATGCTCAGGCCTCTATGCCTAAAAAAACAAATAATAAGAATGGCTAAAGATCTAATAACTCTAGTCAGGGGTAGTCAACATCCCCCCCCTTCTAAGAGGCCTAGGACTGATTCTTCTGATGATTTGGATTTGCCCTTATCTACTTGTGAGGATTCTGATGCAGAGGACTCTATTCCGCCTGCTTTCCCTCCAGAGGATTTTTCTTTTGGTGAAACCTAAGGGAGCATTTCCACTGGGAAAGCCAGGATTTTTCTGCTTCAAAAAAAGAGGCTCAGGGATTTCTTACTCCTGCCTCAGCATAGGCCTTTAGCTATTCCTCTTGTACTAAACATTGTTGATGATGCTTTTTCGGAATCTAGTTTGGCCCCTGATTCCTTGCCTCCTGCTCCCAGAAAACCTGACAAATACTACAGAGTCCCTGACTCTCACAAGTTCCTTTTTAAAAATCCTATTGCAGATCCAGAGACTATTTCTCAGGGGCCCAAGGGCATTAAGGCTTCTACTGCTAAAAATCCTACCCCTTCTGATAGAGACTCCAGGGCGCTGGATAGATGGGGTAAGAAGGTTTACACTTTTGCAATCTTGGCCATTAGGGCTTTAAACTGCCAGTTTCATATGTTAAAGTATCAGCAACATGTTATTGGATTGCTTAAACAGAAAATGATGATGATTCCTGATTGTGTGGAAAATAAAGAATTACAGGATTTAATGCATTCTGCTGAACAGGTTGGAAAACATACTTTGCAATGTAGTTTTGATTCGTTGGAGGCCTTTTGCAGGGCTGCTTTTACTGGGTCTGTGCTCAGAAGGCAAGCTTGGCTTAAGGAGCAATCTTTACCTGAGGAAGTTCTTAAAAAGACGGAAGATAAAGCTAAATCTATGCAAACTGTTTAAGATTTCTTACAAGTTCAGCCTCCTAGATTTAGTAGGCACTGGCCCTCTAAAAATTGGTCCTTTCCAGCCCCTTCCAGGTCTTCTCAATCCAAACCTAGACACTGCAGAAACCCCAAGTTTCAGTCTCAGGGGAGACACAGGACTAAGCAGTGGGGGGCCTCCACTTCCAAATCTGGGAGTAATAAGACTCCCCCCTATGGTAAACTGTCTCAATGACTTCCTTTTAAAAATTTCCAAGCACTTATCAACTGACTGCTCCTTTCGGGGGGGGGGGGGGGGTTGCTCTTCATGCAAAGAAATGGGAGCTCATTACCCAGGACAAATGGGTTTTAAATATAGTGTCCCAGGGATACAGATTTCACTTCCACACGTTGCCAACACCAAACGGGTGGCCGGACCTACCACCAAATCGGTGGGCAGAGGCCCAAAAACAAGTACTTTCTCTCAAGTATGGGGGCTATTCAGTTGGTACCAGAAGAGGAAAAGGGACAAGGTTTCTACTCTAGACTTTTCCTGGTACCCAGAAAAGACAATTCATGGCATCCCATCCTGGACCTGTCTACTCTAAACACCTTTTTTGGAGATTCCAAAATTCAAGATGCTGACTCTTCATCAGTTTCTTCCTGTGCTAGGCAAAAATGCCTGGTTGGTAACACTAGATTTAAAAGAAGCATATCTGCACATCCCAGTCAGGGAATCTTGCAGAAGATACCTTTGCTTCAAAGCAGGCTACACACACTATCAGTTCTCTGCACTGCACTGTGGTTTATCTACTGCACCCAGGGTATTCACAAAGTGCTTCGCTACAGTTATTGCATTTTGCAGGCAAAGAAATATTCAAATATACTCATACCTGGAAGATTGTCTAATTCAGGCACAAAGCCAGGACATACTTTTGAATCATCTGACCTTTGTACAAAAGGTTCTAACCTGTCTGGGGTACACCATAAACGAACAGAAATCTCACCCGGTACCCTGTCAACAAATTGTATTCCTGGGAGCAAGCTTGAATACAACTTCCCAGATGGCTTACCTCACGCCAGAGAAACAAATTCATTTGACAACCTACTTCAGACAAGTGGCCACAAAAACCCTGCTATCTGCATGACAACTACTGCAAGCCTTGGGGTTCATGGCCTCCTGCATTCTTCTAATTCTATTTGCAAGACTGCATATGAGGAAACTACAATGGTATCTGAAAAGCCTATGGAGTCAACATTCCCACGATCTAGAAGCAGTGATTCCTATCATTCTTGCCTACGCCTAGAGTTCCTTTGGTGGGCAGAGGCCTGCCACCAAAACAAGGGACTGCCTTTCACACCACCCCCTGCCACCCAAACACTAACAGACGCATCAGATTATGCATTGGGGGGGGGGGGCTCACCTGGCAGGGAAGTGCATTCAGGGCAAATGGAACCCAAGTCAAATGCACCTGCATATCGATCAAAAATAATGTCAGCTGTACAGAATGTTCCTACAGCCTTCAAGGACCACATTCTTCCAGGACAACTAATGGTAAAGACGGACAACACCACTGTTATGTGGTACATAAACAAGCAGGGAGTTGCACATTCTTACCCCCCTCTGCAGACTAGCCATGGCATTGTGGAACACAGCCTTGAGCTACCAAGAGCACCTACAAGCTTAATTCCTGCCAGGAAAATTAAATAGACTGGCAGATGGACTAAGCAGAAACCTCATGGACCCACACGAGTGGAAACTGGAACCAAGGATTTTCAACATGTTGACAAGCAAATGGGGGAGCCCAGATATAGACCTATTTGTCTCTCCCCAGAACTACCAATTGGACAAATTTTGCACAAGGACTCCCCACAAATAAGCCTGGAAAGTGGATGCTCTGTCCTTCAGCTGGAAAAATCTATCAGTCTATGCCTTCCCCCCTCTGCCTCTGCTCTCCAAAGTACTACTAAAAATCAAACAGGACAAACTAAGGATGATTTTGATTGTTCCAGACTGGCCACACCAACACTGGTACCCCCTCCTACGCAGTGTCCTGGTTTTCCCCATGGCACCTGCCTCCGACTCCTCCTCTGTTGTCCCAGCAGGAGAACCAGATTATGCACCCTCAGCTTCTAACACTGAACCTTGCAGCCTGGCTAATTACCTAATTGCTCCTTTACTGTCCCTCAGTAAACCTGTAATGGATATCATTTTAGAGGCAAGGAGGCCTAGTACTAGAAAATCATATGCTGAAATTCTGTGCCTGGAACCAATCTCAAGGGATAAGCACAGCAGCGCCCAATTTACCTCAGATTTTACAACACTTAACTGAAAAGCTTCACAAGGGCCTGTCTTTTTCCTCCATTAAAATCCACTTCTCAGCCATTTCAGCTCATTATAACACAGAACCTCCCCTCTTCTCTCATCCACTGCTCAAGCAGTTCCTCAGAGGGGCAAAAATTTTGAGACCACCCAGGAGAGCTCCAATCCCAGACTGGGACCTTTACTTTCTTTTTTGGAGAAACTCACTCTACCTCCTTTCGAGCCAGCTGTACTACGGACTTAAAATTTATTTCTTGGAAAACTGCTTTCCTTTTAGCAATTACTTCAGCTAGAAGGGTATCTGAATTACAGGCCCTTATGGCAGTGGAGCCATTCATCATCTTTCATGCGGACATGGTGTCCCTCAGAACCAACCCATCCTTCATGCCCAAGGTGGTATCCAGTGTGGCTCTTAATCAGTCCATTCATTTGCCAACCTTCTTTCCCAATCCACAGAACAAAGGGAAATGGATACTGCATTCCTTAGACAACTTAGATTCTACTTGGACAGGACTAAACCTCAAAGGAAATCTGAACAACTGCTGGTGGCATTTGCTGCAAGGGCAGAGGGGAAGGCTCTTTCAAAGCAAACCATTTCTAAATGGATTGGCCATTGCATTCATTTCTGCTATAAGCACCATGGAAAACCTATCCCTCAGGGAATCAGACCTCACTCCACCAGGGCTGCATCTACCTCTACAGCCTTTCTCAGAGGCGTCCCTACCAGGGACATCCTGGAAGCTGCTACCTGGAGTTCTGTACATACTTTCACCAAGCATTACCATTTGCCAGTTTTCTCTAAATCCAGAGCTGGCTTTGCCACTGCAGTCTTGCAGGGCCTTATAGCTGGTCCTAATGCTATTTAAATTCCTCCTCCCAGCCATAGCTTTGGGAATCTACCCAACTGTAATGACTGCAACAGTGAAATACAAATAACATCGTACAGTTGTGTACACTTATCATAAATGTAGATAAATGTAGATGTTCGAGTGTATTCACTGTTGCAGTCCTGGTTACCCTCCCTCCAGCCCCCTAACTTCTTTTGGTTATGCCTCTACTTTCCTTTACTATGCTTAAAAGCATTTTGGTGTATTTGCTTTTTTGTTGGAGGTATATCATTGTACTTTTATATTTAATTGCTTCCCATTAGGGGGGCACCTGACGTCAGGGGCAAGAAAAACTGATGTAATGGCATTGGCTGCATGTTATGTACCCCTGACGACCTGACATCATGGAAGAAGGGACAGCAACCGACGCAGGACCCAAGACTTTGTTAATCAGGCCGACTGAGGGCTACCTGCAAGCAGATAACCCAAATGTAATGACTGCAACAGTGAATACAGTTGAACATCTACATTTATGGTAAGTGTACACAACTGTACTATTCAACCCCTTCTGATCCAAAGTCTTTTACCCTGATGTGCCTGCACTCAGAGCCTCATCACTCCTTGCCACAGGGACAGCCAGTCTGAGATCCCCAGGCTTCCCAACAGGGTATCTCCAGTTCTTCCGATTCTTCCCCAGAGCATCCCACTGAGCAGGTTCCTCAGAAGGTGATTTGTAAGAGGAAGCACTTGGACTCCCCTTAAGAGTCAGTCACCGAAGATGCAAACTTAGGGTGGGTGGGGCACTTCCTGGGGAAAACACTCCAGGACAAGACAATTAGTCCCTCGAAGAGGACAACTTTTCATACCAATATCCTAGAGATGAGAGCAGTGCTTTTGGCATTGCAGGCCCTTCAGGATGCTCTCCCTTCAAAGATGATTGCAGTTCAAATGGACAGTATGTCAGTAGCTTGGTACATCAACAAACAAGAAGGGACCATATCTTACCCCTTGTGTTGAGAAGCACTCAGTGTGTGGCAGTGGGCAATTTCATCCAACCACTTTCTCATAGCAGCGCACATTCCAGGGATGTCCAGTATGATAGACAAGCTGAGCAGGTGCATTCTTCCACTTCACGAGTGGACTCTCAACAAGAACGCTGATTTTCTGTCAGTGGGGCCAGCCTTGCTGCAATCCTTTTGCTTCTCCCCTAAACAATAAATGCAGCAACTTTGTTTGTGTCTTTCGGCTTTTCCCGGTTAGGGGTCCCCACAGCAGAACTCTGGTCCGCTAATGTTTGGTAGTGGATTTTTACGTACTGGGTTACCAGCCCTGACACACAACCTTCAACAAAGGCACGCCCCATTTACGTATGCCTTCACACAGAAGACGCTCTAACAAATGCAGCAACTACTTTGCCATAATCCCCTTACAGCGGGAATCCCCAAGAAATGCCCTACTTCGTGACTGCCTCCCCGTTCTACTTTAAATTTTGAAATTCATACAGAAAGCTGGTATGTTGAATAGCAAAGTCATCCTCATTGCACCCTACTGGCCTTGACAGATTTAGTTCCCCTTCATTTGGCTTCACTTACTTCACCAACCTTGGATTCTGGATCCACTCGAGGCATAATCCATCCAGACATGTCAAAGTTCGGGCTGATGGGCCTGGCTTCTCCAAATCCTTTAATAGCCAGACAACCTGTGCTCTCTTCCCTTGTATGACATATACTTGTATCTTCACATAAATCTTCAGCAAGTAAACTATATTCCAGTAAATGGAAAATATTTGTGTATTGGGCACATCAAAATCATGTTGAACCTTTTTCCTCTCCTATACATAACATCCTTGAATTTTTGGGCCTTCTTTTTAAAGGAGCTAGTTTGTCAATCGCTTCTTAATAGCCTTTCCACAAATAAACAAGTGGAGAGTTGAAATCCCTTTAGTTGGATCTTTTTCCCACCTTGAATATATTCTAGTTCATGTAGACAAAAGTCTCATTTATCAGCTGCAGGGACCTTATGGCATGCATCAGTTAGAGTAGTTGGTGCTGTAGACAATCCCTCACTTGACATCCTTGAGAACAAATAAGAGTCCTCCAGAAGTTGTTAAAGACCAAAACAGAAAGTCTTCCAGCACCAGGCAAAGAGCTACTTTGATGTTCTTCGTGTTTCACTTTTGCAGTCATTACATTTGGGTAATCTGCTGGCAGTTTGCCCTCAGTCGGCCTGAATAACAAAGTCTTGGGTCCTGCGTTGGTTGCTGTCTCCTCTTCCATGATGTCAGGTCGTCAAGGGTATACAACATGCAGCCGACGTCATTTCATTCAGTCTTTCTTGCCGCGTGGTGCCCAAAGCAGAAGCGGTTCGCTAGTGCCAGTCGGCCGACTCCTGAAATTTTCGTATTCGAGTTTCAGAACCGAAGTCTTCAAACTAAAGCCAACTACCTCATTGGGGAAACTTTTTCTTGCTCCTTACCGATGTCAGTAAAAGTTAATAATTGTATTACTTGTGGGAAGCAAATACCTCATAAGGATTTTCATTTGTACTGTATCCTTGCCTCGGCCCTGATCACAATGTGCCTTGCTGTCGGTTTTGTGCTAGATTTAATCAACGCACTATTAAGCGTCGGTATATTTTTGCTTCTAAATATTTTGGTTCAAGATTTAATTATCCTGAAATGTCATTAGTTAGCAATCCGACTACTGGAGCTCATAAAAAATGCAAAGAAAAAGACGGAGACAGACAGTCGAGGTCCAAAACCGATGAAGCTTCTCCTAAGCCAGTCGCCGGTTCACCGGTACTCAGTGAGGCGCCTTTGCAGCCCCTGATAACTGCTACTTTTGAGTCGCAGGTCTCTACCGAGACACATTCGGAGTCCGGTATGCCACGAGATTCTCAGAGTATTGAACCCGTGGATGTCTCTCCCTTGGATGGGTCCAGAGCCACTAAGCAGGCACTGGCTTCTGAGGGTGTTTTCAGGCCTCAACATTTTTATATTAAACCAATGCCAGCAACAAAAACAAGGTAAAAAAACAACTTCTGTGTCCAAAAAAACTGACGCATGAGCCATGTGCTCAGGCCCCTATGCCTAAAAAACAGATGATCAAAATGGCTGAGGATTTAATTACCTTGATCAGGGGTTCCCAAACCCCCCCCCCCCTGCTAAGAGGCCTAGGCAAGGCACTGATTATGAATCTTCAGATCAGGTTTCCATTTCTTCTGATTCCTCTTCTGATCAGGAATTTTCTATTCCACCCTATGAGGATTCTGATGCAGAGGAATCCATCCCATCTGCATCTCCTCCTGAGGATTACTCTTTTGGAGAGGCTTTGCATACTTTAAGGGAACATTTTCACTGGAAGAGTCAGGACTACTCTGAATCAAAAAAGAGGCTTATGGATTTCCTTCTTCCTCAGCATAGGCCTTTGGCAATGCCTCCTGTATTAGACTTTGTTGATGTGTTCTCAGAATCAAGCATGGCTCCTGATTCCCTGCCTCCGTCTCCTAGTAAGCCAGACAGATATTACAGGGTTCCTGACTCCCACAAATTTCTTTTCAAAAATTCTGCTGCTGATCCTCAAACTATTTCTCAGGGTCCCAAGGGTGTAAAGGCCTCTACAGCCAAAAATCCTACCTCTTCTGATGGAGATTACAGGGCGCTGGATAGATGGGGTAAGAAGGTTTGTACGTCTGCAACCTTGGCAATCAGGACTTTAAACTGCCCGTTTCATATGCTTAAATATCAACAGCATGTTATGGGCTTACTGAAACAGAAAATGATGTTGATTTCTGATTGTGTGGAAAATAGAGTTACAAGAATTATTGCATTCAGCAGAACAGGCTGAAAAGCATACTTTGCAATGTGGTTTTGATTCCTTGGAGGCCTCCTGTAGTGCCACCGTTACTGGATCTATGATTTGAAAGCATGCCTAGCTCAAGGAGCAAAATCTGCCTCATGTTAAAGATAAATTGTTGGATGCCCCTTTGCAGCATGATACTCTGTTTGGTAATAAGGCAGAAGAGGTTTTAAAGAAAATGGAAGACAAAGCTCAATCTATGCAAACTGTAAAAGATTTCTTGCAAGTGCAGCCACCCAGGTTCGGTAGGCACTGGCCTACTACAAATTGGTCCTTTCCTGTGTCCAACAGAGCCACTCAGGGCAAATCCAGGTGTTCAAAAGGCTCCCGATACCATTCACAGGGTTCTTACATGTCAAAACAATGGGGTGCCTCCACCTCCAAATCTGGAGGAAACAAAGCACAACCCTGCAGTAAGCAGTCTCAATGACTTTCATCTACCATCTCCAAGCACAGGGAAAACTAGCACTTCATGCACAAAATTGGCAGTTAATTACCCAGGACAAGTGGGTATTAAACATAGTATCCCAGGGGTACAGATTTTATTTCCATACTTTGCCAATTCCAAACGGATGGCCGGATCTGCCACAAAACCAGTGGGCAGAGGCCCAGAAACAAGTCAGGTCCCTCATGGATATGGGGGCTATTCAACTGGTACCAGAAAAAGAAAAAGGACAAGGTTTTTATTCAAGACTTTTCCTGGTATCCAGAAAAAGACAATTCATGGCGTCCAATACTGGACTTAAAGATTTTGAACACGTTCCTGGACATTCCAAAATTCAAAATGCTGACTTTACAACAGCTACTGCCTATGCTAGGCGGAATGCTTGGTTAGTAACTCTAGACTTAAAAGAGGCGTACCTGCATATCCCAGTAAGGGAATCATGCCAAAGATACCTCCACTTCAAAGCAGGTTTTTTGCATTACCAATTCTCTGCATTGTCCTTTGGCTTATCTACTGCGCCCAGGGTCTTTACAAAGTGCCTGGCACCAGTAATTGCATTCTGCAGACAAAGAAGCATACAAATTTATCCTTATGTGGACGATTGTCTCATTCAAGCAGAGGGAAAGGACACTCTTCTTCAACATCTGGCGTTTGTAAAAAGGCTTCTAGCATGCCTAGGGTACACCATAAACAAAAAGAAATCACAACTGGTACCCTCTCAAATAATTACATTCCTGGGTGCAAGCTTGAATACAACTGCCCAGATGGCTTACCTCACGCCAGATAAAGGCAACTGACAACATACTTCAAACAAATGGCAACAAAAACCCAGTTATCTGCAAGACAAATTCTCCAGGCTTTGGGGTTCATGGCATCCTGCATTCTACTAATTCCATATGTGAGACTGCATATGAGGAAACTTCAGTGGTACCTAAAAAGTATATGGAGTCGACATTGTCACAGTCTGGAAACTGCCTACAACAGGAGTTTCTATGGTGGGCAGAGACATGTCACCAAAACAAGGGACGGTCATTCACTCTACCCCCCGCCACCCAAACCCTAACTACAGATGCATCAGACTATGCTTGGGGGGGTCCACCTGTCCAGGGAGATGCATTCAGGGCAAATGGAGCCCAAACCAAATGCATCTGCATATCAACCAGAAAGAGATGCTAGCTGTTCAGAATGCTCTGACAGCCTTCAAGGACTGACTTCATCCAGGTCAACTTCTGATAAAGACTGACACCACCACAGTTATGTGGTACATAAGCAGGGGGGGTACACATTCCTACCCCCCTTTGCAGACTAGCCGTGACCTTGTGGAACACAGCCTTGACTTAACAAATACATCTTCAAGCTCAATTCCTGCCAGGAAAGCAAAATACTCTGGCAGACGACCTAAGCAGAATTCTTATGGACCCGCATGAATGGAAACTGGATCCACAAATCTTCAGCATGTTAACACAGAAATGGGGGAGCCCAGACATTGATCTATTTGCCTCTCCCCAAAATTATCAGCTGGACAAATTCTGCACAAGAATTCATCACAAAAAAGCATGGAAAGTGTATGCTCTATCCTTCAGCTGGAAAAAGATATCAGTCTATGCCTTTCCCCCTCTGCTTCTATTCTCCAAGGTCTTACTAAAAGTCAGACAGGAAAAACCAAAAATGATCCTAATTGCTCCAGACTGGCCTCGCCAGCACTGGTACCCACTTCTAAGGAATATGTCTCACTTTCCTCCATGGTACTTGCCTCAAATACCTCATCTACTGTCTAAACAGAACCATCAAATTCTGTACACTCTGCTCCAAACTCTGAGTCTTGCAGCATGGCTAATCAACTAATTATTCAAACACCACCTCTCAGTAAATCTGTGATGGATGTCATTTTGGAAGTCAGAAGGCCTAGTACTAGAAAAATCTTATGCTGATAAATGGAAGAGATTCTGTGCTTGGAACCAAGCACAAGGAATAGAAGCTCAATATTCCTCAGATTTAGAATATTTGACTGAGATGCTTGACAAGGGCCTATCTTTTTCTTCAATAAAAATCCATGCATCTGCCATCTCGGCTCATTACAACAAGAGCCTCCCCTCTTTTCTCATCCTCTGCTTAAACAGTATCTTAGAGGGGCCAAAAATTTAAGATGTCCCAGAAGAGCACAAACTCCTGCATGGGACCTCAATTTTGTGCTGGGAAAACTCACCCTGCCTCCTTTTGAACCAGCAGCTACTGTGGATATAAAATTTCTGTCTTGAAAAACAGCTTTTCTTTTGGCAGTCACTTCAGCAAGAAGGGTTTCAGAACTACAGGCTCACGTGACAGTGGAGCCTTTTATTATATTTTACAGGGTGTCCCTCGGGACCAATCGTTCTTTTATGTCTAAGGTGGTATCCAGTGTGGGTCTTAACCAGAACATTCGCCTGCCAACATTTTACCCAAATCCGCAGAACAAGGGGGAGCAGATTTTGCATTCATTGGATGTACACAGACAACTAAGATTCTACCTAAATAGGACCAAATCTCTAAGAAAGTCTGAGCAACTACTGGTAGCATTTGCTGCAGGGTCAGAGGGGAAGGCTATATCAAAGCAGACAATTTCTAAATGGATAAGCCACTGCATTCGTTTCTGCTATTTGCACCATGGTAAACCTGTGCCCATGGGGATCAGATCACATTCCACCAGGGCTGCCTCTACTTCAGCAGCTTTTCTCAGAGGGGTTCCAACCAAAGACATTCTAGAAGCTGGTACTTGGAGCTCTATTCATACCTTCACAAAGCATTATCATTTACCTCTCTTCTCCAAATCCAGGGCAGGCTTTGCCACTGCAGTCCTGCAGGACCTTATAGCCACTCCTAATGCTGTTTAGTTCCATCCTCCTTCCATAGCTTTGGGATTCTACCCAAATCTAATGACTGCAACAGTGAAACACGAAGAACATAGTACAGTTGTGTACGCTTACCATAAATGTAGATGTTAGAGTGTATTCACTGTTGCAGTCCGGGTTACCCACCCACTATATCCCCCTTTCTATACCTTTTCTTTCCTTCACTGTACTCAAAAGCCTTTGTGGTGTATTTGCTTTTAGTTGAAGGTAAAGTTTGTTTCTAGAAGTGCATTTATATATTTACTGTTTACATATACATATATATATATATATATATATATATATATATATATATATATATATATATATATATATATATATATTTACTCCCCATTTGGGGGGCACCTTATATCTGGGGCAAGAAAAACTGAATAAAATGGCGTCAGCTGCATGTTTTATATCCCTGACGACCTGACGGCATGGAAGAGGAGACAGCAACAGACTCAGGACCCAAGACTTTGTTATTCAGGCCAACTGAGTGCAACCTGCCAGCAGATTACCCAAATGCAATGATTGCAACAGTGAATACACTCTAACATCTACATTTATGGTAAGTGTACACAACTGTACTTTTCTACATATCAGCTGTTTCCTACTTTCCTTTAAGTGCAAACTGCAGCAAGAGCTAGACTAGCCCCTAACATAAATGCATACACACACACTCAACCATATTCAGTCATTTCGTATTTATTATGGCTGATTAAATAATAAAAGCACTCACATGGTTGTATTTTTGACTTGCAAGTACCAGTTGGCACGTCTTCTGCACTACCTGTCCATCAACTAACCACTTGAGCCTGAAGAAGCCATCTCTTTCATCCCACCATAGCTGCAGATTTGACATCAGCATACCGTTAATAGCACTTCCCTTAAAACATTCCAGGATACACTGTCCTATGTTATCTCCAAGCCCACAAAGCACATGTAGGGTATTGGCAAACTCTCATGACCCTTGCAATATCTATGCAAGGATAGCTGAGTTGACAGCTGATCCACAGCCAGCATGAAATCTACATTGCATCTCTTGGAATTTGACCATGAACGATCTTTTTCTCACTGAAGTTGAGTCAGAGGTGTATATGATGTTCCCTAAAATCGGTGCATTTTGCTTGATGAGGTGGGCCAGCTGCTTAATTTCTTCATTCTGCATCTGATAAATATTGAATGAAGTCCACTTTCCAGCACCCTGATATATGCTTTCCCAGGAGGGCTGAGGAATATGATCCCTCCATTAGTTGAAAACCTTGCCCCCCCCCTCCTTTTTTATTGCAAATAGGACCACTGCCTCATCTCATCTTGTTATTGCTGAGGTGCTGTTCCATCCTTACACTTAACATTGTAAATATGGTTTAAATGTGACACCATGACATGTGTGTGTGTGTGTGTATATGTATATATATATGTGTATATATATATATATATATATATATATATATATCTATGTATATATATATATATATATCTATGTATATATATATATATATATATATATATATATATATATATATATATATATCTATATATATATATATATATATATATATATATATATATATATATATGTATCTATGGGATCCATCAGTATGTTCGAAGTTTCACTACTTCGAACCCCACTTCAACATGTCCACTTGTTTGAAGTAGTGAAACTTCGAACATTGACTTTGGCAGTCACACTTCAGTGCAGAATGGAAATATTCCCCTTACCCCACTCTAGTGCGATCTTGGTGTTAGTATATTTAAGTAGGGGGTGTGGGGGTGCAGGGGGGCTTGCCCCCTTGCAAAAACATGTCTTAGTGTTTTGTTTTTTTTTTGGGGGGGGATAGCCTGGGGAACTAGACTTCAGCGAAAGTGCACTTTCGTTTGTGGACTTTCGATGAAGTTTAGGGTCTACTGCTTTATTTCGAAGAAGTGTATTTTCGATGTAAAGCAGTAGACCCACATATATATAAAATATTTATAAAATACACACACATACACACAGCAAAAGGTCCTTGCTGGAACCTTCCTGCATTTTTGGGCTTGGTGGTGGCTGTTTTTTTTTTTTTTTCAAAAATGGAAGTGACAAGGTTAGTTTCCTCTGTGAAGAAGCAGTTCATTGCTGATAAAACAGTACTTAGATTTTCAACCTTTTGAAAATGTTTAATTGTGGAGATTGATATGTTTGGGCTTGTGTTCTAATCTTGTAGTTCTGCAGGACAAAGGGCAGAGGGGGAGTTCTTTGTGGACATTTCTGTTATGTGCAAGGGAATTATTGTATACCCTTCCTCAATTTCTCATCATCCACAGCTCACTGGAAAGTTCATTGAAGAAAATGGTAAATTAATTCATAATATCCTACTATGGTTGCAATTAGTATGTTTTTGGACAACTGTGTGTATGGGAAACTGCCCTGTATTAGGCAAGGGAAGAAACCCCCATGGTTGTGGATGACAGTTTTAGCTGAGGGTCTGTCTCTTGCTTTAAATCCTGTGATTCTGCTGCTTCTAGCTGGAAATTTTGAAGTGACTGAGGCTGGTAGAAAGCCTTCCATCTAATAAAACCTACTCTACTAAAGGGAAAAAGCTCTTTATTTGGGGGAAAAAGGCCTGCCAACAGGTCATATTAACAGGATTTGGGCTGGGTACTGTATGATTTGTATTTCAGCTATTCTCTAGTGTGTGTGCTCTTTTTTTTTCCAGCTGTTTCTGCCCTTTATTTTATTGTATGAGGTAAGACTGTGACCAAGCATTAGCTGAATAAGCATTCCCTTCAAATGTAGCATCTCTGTCTGTTTTTGAAGAACCCTTTCCCTTCCTTAGGATTTGAACTTCATAGATGACAGGTTTGCCCACCCCATGTTCAAGCCCTCTGGATTGGTAGCATTGAAGGTTGTCTTTTTGAAAATGTATGTGTACATGTTGCCATCCCATTTGCTTTTGCATAATCTGTGAGCTTCCAAGTTTGGGTGTAGGGAACCATAATCTGGTCTTTTGAAAGGATCACATATCCCTTAGGACCAGCCTACATTTTTTTTCCTGGAAGTTTTCTGATTGGTGTTGAACCAGCACTCTGCATCTAAATTTTCTTCTCACCAGGGCAACAACCAGAAGAGAGAGACACTCGCACTCTGTATTTACACTTTCAATTCATGTTTCACTTGAAACAGTTTTATGATTTTAAGTAGATTGAACAATTGTTTATTTCCTTTGCTGTAGGGAGAAAAGAGTTTACAATTTTTAAGCAGTCTGTTATAAATTTCTAAAAGGCAGTGAACCACCTTTTGGGAATGCTGCTGCTTCCATTGCTTTACAGTGTAATGTCTTCATTGTACCCATCTGCACCACAGCCACTTGGTCATTGTTGCTCAGCTTGTCCAAGCATTCTCTGTCCTTTTTCTCCAGCCTTCTGAACCTTGGTCTGTGTTCTTTCATTCAGTCCCAGTGCATTTGGTGTTTGGCATTTATCGCAGTTAACACATCATGTGAAAAAGCAATTTCCCATAGCATTTGAACTGTGGTGAGACTCCTTTTCTTTCTCATTTTGCATAGGCAGCCTATCGAGCCAGCCTGGAGTGCCCAAATTTTGGAAGTCTAGCAGATGTATACTTGTTACTCTTCATCAGTGTAGGCATCTTATCTTTTTGCTTCTTGATTTGTGCGGTGTGTGCACACTGGTGATATTGGGAGTAAATTGGCAAGCTTTGGGGCAAGAGTGCTTATCTCTTCAAAACATTGTATCACAGTGTGTGCAGGCACTGTTGTATGCACTCCAGAGCATAGAAGTTGGGGGAAAAAAATACAAAAATGTGCTGAATTCTGATTTGAAGAAAAGAAGCAGACCTGTTAAGGAGGCTGCCCCCCCCCCCAAAAAAAAAAAAAAACAACCATCTTTCATGCACAGTTCGTAATGTGAATACTCATAATCAGAAATATGCAGTTTGCATTTTAATGTACAGTTGGCTGTTATTGCTTTACGTATTCACTTTCCAGCAACAGTATTTTTTTCAGCACTGACATTATTTGTTGTCTGGTAGACATATACAGTGGTTTATATGTACTGTTACCATAAATGCCATTTGTTTGAATGCATCCTGTCTCAAAAATATTGTCTTTGTCCTGTATTTCTTTTATAATGTTTACTTCATGAAATTAGTATTGTTTCAATCTTTGATGTCAGTCAGAAGGGCTCTTTGCAGCACCCGCAATGTGCTGAGTAATGACTCCTCCTGCAATTCGTACGGAGTTACATGCATTGGTAACATATCTAAATATGATTGTAGATTCTTTTATATAAGAGTCATTGTTGCTACTATTGGAATTGTGTGGGTATCTTTCCTCCACTTTGTTCTCATTTCTGCCTGCAAATCCTGATATTTTATGACTTTGTGTCTCTACACAAAACACTGTATTCACTGGGTGTAGTGATTTTAATGATCAATGCTACTGTTGTCTACTTTTCATGGACCACTATATCTGGTTTTCTCACAGCTATCTTTTGAACTGTTGGTAGTAGTTGATCCCATGTGATGTAGACGTCATACTTTTCTATGATGCTTTGTGGCTCATGTTTCCAGTGTTTTTCAGATACTTAAATATTAGAATGTTTGCACAATCCCCAGTGAGACAGTCTTGCCACACTATTATGCTTTCAGTATACAGTCATCCTGCCATGGTGTGCAACTGTTTCCAATTCTGTTTTACAAAACCTACATTTGTCGGTTTCTCCTATATGTTCAATGGACTTTGTAAACCAACCTGTATGTAGTCCACTATCTTGGGCCGCCAATATTAACCTTTCATCTTTTGGTTTGAATTCACCTCTCCTTAACCATTCCTGTGTTCGATCCTGATCAACAAGGAGATGTTCATCATGTTACCCTGCTGCAGTCATCACACTTAGGTTATCCTGTCGTCAGGCGGTCCCGCAGTCGGCCGGATTTCCAAAGTTTTGATCCGGCGTCTGTTGCTGTCACTTCTTCCCTGACGTCAGTGCGCCAGGGGTATATATAATGCATCCGACGCCATTTTCTCCAGTCTTTCTTGCCGCGCGGTGCCCGAAGCAGAAGCAGTTCGCAAGTGCCGGACGGCCGACTCCTGACATTTTCGAAGTCGAATTTCAGATCCGAAGTCTTCAGTAAAGCTAAGTACCCCATTGGGGAAACTTTTCTTGCCTCAGACCGATGTCAGAAAAAGTTAACAATTGTATTTCTTGTTGGAAGCAAATACCTCATAAGGATTTTCATTCTTACTCCATACCTTGCCTAGGCCCAGACCACGATGTCACTGGTTGTCGTTTTTCTGCTAGGTTTAATAAGTGTACTATAAAAAGATGCTTTGATTTCGCCCGACACTACTTTGGCAGAAAATTTAACTACACTATGCCGTCGGAGCAACTGACTACCGGCGTACACAAAAAACGCAAGGATAAGGACAGGCAGCCTAGACCCAAGCCAGACTCCGAGGCCACGGCTGGTCCGGTCTCCGGTCTTCAGTGAGGCTCCGACGCAGCCCCTGACTACCGCAGATCTGGAACCCGAGACCGCTTCCGAACTTTTAGCGGATAGTGCTAGGCCAACGCAGTCATTTTGTTTAGCCCCTTCTGACAACACTGCTGAAAAAGATGTCGGTGCTGCAGAAACTCCTTCGGTTTTTGAAGGCGTCTTCAGACCGACGACGCTTACCATAAATCGTACCCTAAGACTAAGACTCATATTAAACCTAAAAAGACTGCACTTCAGTCTCCAGTTCAAGGCCCCATGCCTAAGAAACAGATGCTCAAAATGGCTGAAGATTTGATCTCTTTAATCAGGGGTTCCCAACCCCCACCCGACAAAAGGCCTAGACAAGAGGAAGAATATGCCTCCTCTGAACAAGTGTCTATTTCCTCAGGCTCTTCTGAGGACCAAGATTACTCCTCTTCCCCTTATGAAGATTCTGATGCTGAGGATTCTATACCCTCAGCTTCTCCTCCTGAAGACTACTCCTTTGGGGAAACTTTACACACTATGAGGGAACATTTTCACTGGGAAGGTCAGGACTACTCTGACTCAAAGAAAAGGCTCAGAGAGTTTCTTTTACTCCCCCAGCACAGACCACTTGCCACCCCCCCAGTTTTAGACATTGTGGATGATGTTTACTTAGAATCCAGTTTGAACCCAGATTTTCTGCCTCTTGCTCCGGCCAGACCTGACAGATACTATAGAGTGCCTGATTCCCACAAATTTCTTTATAAAAGTCCTGTTGCTGATCCAGAGACTATCTCCCAGGGTCCCAAAGGGGCTAAGGAGTCTACGGCAAAAAATCCTGTACCCTCTGAAAGGGACTCCAGAGCACTAGACAGGTGGGGGGAAAAGGTTTACACCTCAGCCACTCTAGCTATGAGGGCACTAAATTGCCAATTACACATGCTAAAATATCAGCAATTTCTAATTTCTCAGTTAAAAAAAAATTAGCACACTCCCTCAACAGTCTGAATTGAAAGAAATGCAGGATCTGTTGCATGCAACTGAACAGGTGGGCAAACATACTTTACAATATGGGTTTGATTCTTTGGAGGCTTCCTGCAGAGCAGCTGTCACTGGGTCTGTTATACGTAGGCATGCTTGGTTAAAGGAACAAACTCTGCCTGATCATGTTAAAGCAAAGCTTCTAGATGCTCCCTTTACAGCAGGATGTTCTTTTTGGAGTTAAAGCCGAAGAAGTCTTAAAGAAAATGGAGGATAAGACAAAATCTATGCAGACAGTCAAAGATTTCCTACAGGTACAGCCCCCTCGCTTCAGCAGAAATTGGCCAACAAAAAATTGGTCCTTTCCAGCTACTGACAGTCCACAGAGGGGTAAATACAGACATCCAAGAGGCAGAGGACAACCACAAGCCCAGTACAAACCTCGCCAATGGGGCACTGCAACACAGAAGGGAGGAGAAGACAGGTCCCAAACTACCAGGAGGCAAACTCAGTGACTTGCACCTCATCTGGCCAAGCAACACTCTCTTGGCAGCCCCCTTGGGAGGAAAACTCGCACTTTTTTCAGACAACTGGCACATTGTCACAAAGGACAAATGGGTCCTAGACATAATTTCATGAGGATACAGATTCCATTTTCACACCTTGCCAATGAAAAGAGGAATGCCAAACCTGCCACAAAATCAATGGGCAGAGGCACAAAAACAAATTACAGCTCTCATGGACATGAGAGCCATTCAACTGGTACCTACTCGAGAGCAAGGCCAAGGTTTTTACTCAAGACTCTTTCTCGTTCCCAGAAAGGACAATGCATGGAGACCAATTCTGGACCTTTCAATTCTAAACACCTTCTTCCAAGTACCCAAATTCAAGATGCTTACACTACAGCAGCTTCTTTCCATGTTGTGCAAGAAAACATGGCTAGTAACGTTGGACCTCAAGGAGATATACCTGCATGTCCCTATCAGACAAAGTTGCAGAAGATACCTCCGTTTCATTGCAGGTTCAACCCATTACCAATTCTCTGCACTGCCTTTTGGCTTATCTACTGCGCCCAGGGTCTTCACAAAATGCCTGGCACCAGTAATTGCATACTGCAGACAGAGGAATTCAAATATACCCATACCTGGATGACAGCCTCGTCCAAGCAGAAAGCAAGGACATCCTCTTACAACATCTGGCTTTTGTAAAACATCTTCTAAGTTGCCTGGGGTACACAGTAAACGAAAAGAAATCAAAACTAGTACCCTCACAAAATATGATATTCCTGGGTGCCAGCTTGAATACAACGGCCCAGAAGGCTTATCTGACACCAGACAAACAACTACAACTGACTCAATATTTCAAAACAATGGCAACAAAGACCCAACTACCTGCAAGAAAAATTCTGCAGGCCTTGGGCTTCATGGCATCTTGCATACTACTAATACCATTTGCAAAGCTGCATATGAGGAAATTACAGTGGTACCTAAAAAGCGTATGGTCTCAACACAGCTTCGACACAATGATATCTCTCATTCCCTGCCTACAACAGGAGTTTCTATGGTGGTCACAGGCATGTCACCTCAGCAAGTGTCAGCCTTTCACCTTGCCCCCCGCCAGGCAAACTATGACAACAGATGCATCGGACTACGCCTGGGGGGGCACACATGGCAGGACAGTGCGTTCAAGGCGTATCGACTGCAGATCAAAGGAATCTGCACATCAGTCAAAAAGAGATGCTAGCTGTACAGAACGCTCTGACAGCCTTCAAGAATCTATTACATCCAGGACAACTTACAATAAGGACGGACAACACCACAGTAATGTGGTACATAAACAAACAGGGGGGTACACACTCCTACCCTCTATGCAGACAAGCAATGACCTTGTGGAACACAGCTCTGGCTTACCAAGTTCAGTTACAAGCTCAATTCCTGCCAGGAAAAAAGAACACATTGGCAGACGACCTCAGCAGAAACATCATGGATCCCCACGAGTGGAAACTGGATCCACAAGTATTTGCAATAACTCAAAAATGGGGCCTTCCAGACATAGACCTGTTTGCCAGTCCTCACAACTATCAACTAACAACATTTTGTACAAGGACACTTCACCATCAAGCTTGGAAAGTGGATGCACTCTCATTCAGTTGGAAAAACCTGACAGTATATGCCTTCCCTCCATTGCCTCTCCTCACAAAGGTGCTTCTGAAAGTCAGAAAGGAGAGACCATGACTGATACTCCTAGCCCCAGACTGGCCACACCAGCACTGGTACCCACTATTGAGGAATATGGCCCAGGGCCCACCTTGGATTTTACCACAAATTGCCCATTTGCTCACACAGCAAAACAATCAGATTCTTCGCAGCCAGCTCAAAACCTTAAATCTGGCTGCATGGCAAATCACCTAAGCATCCAGCCAGCTCTTCTTTCCCAAGCAGTTATGGATGTTATTCTGGAAGCTAGGAGGCCCAGCACCAGGAAGGCCTAATCGGATAAATGGAAAAGGTTTTGCGCCTGGAACCAAGCTAAAGGCCAAAACACACTTCAGCCTCACATGCCTCAGATTCTACAGTATTTAACTGAGATGTTACACAAAGGACTTTCTTTTTTTTCCATTAAAATCCATGCATCAGCTATTTCAGCCCACTACAACACAGATCCACCCTTATTTTCACATCCACTTCTAAGGCAGTTCCTCAGAGGGGCAAAAAACATTAGGCCCCCCAGGAGAGCACCTACACCAACATGGGACCTCAATTTTGTTCTGGAAAAACTTAGCTACCTCCCTTTGAACCAGCTTTCTCTGCAGATCTACAGTTCCTATCATGGAAGACTGCCCTGCTGCTAGCAATAACTTCAGCTAGAAGAGTCTCAGAGCTGCAGGCACTAATGGCAGTGGAACCTTTTCTCATTTTCCATCAAGACAGAGTTTATCTACGAACTAATCCTTCCTTCATGCCTAAGGTGGTTTCCAGTGTGGCTTTAAACCAAACCATCCACTTTACCCACCTTCTTCCCAAATCCACAGAACAAAGGAGAAAGACTCCTGCATTCCTTGGACATTCACAGGCAACTTCGTTACTGCTTGGATAAAACTAAGGCTTTCAGAAAATCTGACCAGCTCTTTGTATCCTATGCTACAGCTTCACAAGGGAAGGCTATATCAAAACAAACCATTTCCAAATGGATAGGACATTGCATTCATTTTTGCTATACCCATCATGGAAAACCAGTTCCTGCTACCATTAGGCCCCACTCTACCAGGGCAACAGCTACATCTACAGCCTTCCTCAGGGGGGTTCCAACCAAGGAGATTTTGGAAGCTCCAACTTGGAGTTCAGTACACACCTTTACCAAACACTATCACTTACCACTCTACTCTAAGACTAGGGCTGGCTTCGCCACTGCAGTCCTGCAGGGCCTTCTAGCCTCCTCTAACCCTCTATAACTCCTCCACCCATCCTTAGCTTTGGGATTCTACCCAAGTGTGATGACTGCAGCAGGGTAACACGATGAACATAGTACAGTTTTGTACCTACCATAAATGTAGATGTTCGAGTGTACACCCTGCTGCAGTCCAGGTTACCCTCCCTCCATCCCCTCTGATCTAACTGGCTAAATCTCTACAATACCTTCCTGATGTATTTGCTTATAGCTGGAGGGATTTTGTGTTTGTGCAAAAATTAGATAATTTGGTACTAATTACTGACCACCTTTTGGGGGGCACCTGACATCTGGGGCAAGAAAAACTGAAGAAAATGGCGTCGGATGCATTATATATACCCCTGGCGCACTGACGTCAGGAAGAAGCGACAGCAACCGACGCCAGACCAAGACTTTGGAAATCTGGCCGACTGCGGGGACCGCCTGACGACAGGATAACCCAAGTGTGATGACTGCAGTAGGGTGTACACTCGAACATCTACATTTATGGTAGGTACAAAACTGTACTTTTTCTATACTTGCAACTATATTTATCCATTTTCCACATTTCTGGCCTTCTCATCTGATCCTTCACCTTGTATTCTTTCTTTTGTTTTTTGCACATTCAGTTGCTGCCTGATTTTTATCTACTTCTGGTTTGATTTCCATTCCGACTTGACACTGATATGCTTCTGCTAGAGTAAGAACGGAAGTCATCTTGGATTTATTCTCCTCATGTTTCTAAACTTTCACTCTGTTTGGGTCTTGTGATGTCAGCAGATATGTATGCAGTCCCACGATTGCAGATCTATACATGCAGTCAATTTCTGGGTGACCCATACCTCCTTCTGAATGGGGAATGTATAATCTTGGTATGCACTGATTTCTATAAATCATTTGATGAGCATGAAGCATCCTTCTTGTTTTCCTGTCTAATCTATCCAACCCTTTTGGAGCTAGTCAATCACTCCAAAACTGTAAGTTAGGACAGGAAGAGCAAACTGGTATATAGCTTGAACTTTGTTCCTAGATGTCAATGCTGTTTTCAGGATTAATTTAAGTCTTCTACAATATTTCTTACTGAGTTTTATCTGCATTTGTTCATGTTTTATTGTTGATCCTTCATCAGTTCCCAAATATTTATCCACTCCTTTTTGCTCTAGTTCTTTTATATCACATTCCAGTCTCAAACTGATGTTTTCTTGATGATGCAGCTTTTCTGCTTTAAAGTTTGCTTTTGCACATTTATCAAGACCAGATGACATTCTTGTGTCATCTGAAAAAGTTTTGACTACTTGCAGCTGTGTTTTCAGTTCCTCATCTGATGAGTTTTAAATAATCATCAACTCATCAACAAAGAAAAGATGAGATCTTTACATTTTTTCTGTTTTCTGGGAGCCAAATTATAGCTATGACCTAATCTGTTAAGCAGACAACCTAATGGGTTAAAGGCAAGGCAAATGAGCAGTGGTGCCAGAGAGTCACCCTGGAATATCACCTTTTGGATTTTTATCCCTGGAGTGATAATTTATCCTTTATCATGGCTTAATTGCTAAGTGGTTTGCCACTGTTTCATGGTCGCTATGATATAGTTTATCAGTGTAGGGTGTATCTTGTACATTTTTAAGCAATCTTTTAGTCATGAATATGGGATACTGTCAAATGCTTTTTTGTAATTTATCCATGCCATACTTAGATTCTTCCCCTTTTTACAGTTCTCCACTATGACTTTATTTAACAACAAATGATCTTTGCTCCATATGACTTATTTTATTACCTTTTTGTTCTATTGCCATAATTGAGCTTTCTTCTAAATGACTATAAACACTTTCAGCATAAATTCCAGTGTATAGTTTATACGTCGTTGGAAGGCAAGTTATTGGTCTGTAGTTTTTAGGGTAGCTTGCAGGTTCACTCGTAAGTAGGGGCATTGTTTTTCCTGTTGTTAGCTAGGCTGATGTCTGTTCGGGGTGCGCATATAAATAGTTTTTACACTTGGCTACTTCTTCATGCAAAGATGTTAATACTTTTAGCCAGAAGTTAGGTGCTGCATCTGGGCCTGGGGTTTTCCACTTAGAAGCTTTTCTTAACTTTGTTTCAGTCTTTCTGGCCATTACTTCATCTTATTTCATATACTGTACATTTGAACTTCTTATTCTTTCTTTTACTACTTCTGTCCATTTAGCATCTTTATGTTCCACAGGATCTTCATAAATATTTCTCCAAAATGTATGTATGTATTCTTTTTTTTTTTTTTTTTTTTGGTGGTTTTTCAATTCCTTTTACCTTGTTTCTCAATTCTCTATAAAATGTTTTGGGTCATCAATAAATTATTTTTTACTTTTCCTTTGTATTTATATGTATATCTTAGTTTTTCTGCCAGTTACTGCACATTGCTTTTATCACATCTATCGGAGTATTTTTGTTAATCTGTTCCCCCTCTTCTATACTCTTCTAACAATGACCCTTCTTGTCTTAATTGCTTTATAGTTTTCTCTATTCGATACTTCCATGATGGCATTCATTTCCTCCCAGTCCTTTCCCTTACTATCCTGTGTTCTTGTTGTAGGATTTTATCTCTTATTAATTTGGCTGCACAGTAACTTCTGTTATATTGCATGATTCTTTATGGACAGTCCTAATTACTGTGTTTATTTCTTTTATCAGACTTCTAACTTTTGGTGTTTTATTGACCTTTTGCAGTCTGTTTCTTTCATTGATCTTAATATGTCTAGCCATCTATATTAAATCAAGCAACTCATCTCTTAGATCATGTTCTTTTAAACTGAGGGGCATAGTCTTTGTTCGCCATTTCCTGCGGGCATTCTATAGAAAGTTCCAGAGCTTCTTCCTGTACCACGTTCTCTTCAGTTTCACGCTGTCTCATCCGCTGCTGTTCTCTGACCTGTCACCCCACAATGTTGACTGTGTCAGAGTTGCCACAGTTTCCTGTTCTTTCCCATGCTGTATAAAACTGAACCTTTGTACTGGCTTCCTGTATGAAACTCCAAAGTATCTTCTCACGTCAACTGATTAGATGCTTCCTGCTCCAGTGGTTTCTCCTTAATTTGGGTGCCCATTACTCTATCCTTTTGTGTTATACAAGTTAAATTTTCTACACTAAATCCTTCACTTTGCAGGTAATCCATAACCCTAGTTTCTATTTCTTTAACTTCCCCATTACTAATTCTCTTTTCTACTTTTCCCCTTTGTTTTCTTATTTTTTGTATTGTAAATTTTCCTTATTCCAAGTGTCTTTGCCTGTATTTCTCTTCAAATATCTTTGGTGCTGCTCTTTTTGCATTGATTAGTTTTGCTTTCTCCTTTGCATAAATATTGCAACATACTAAAATCTCTTTCCAGTGTTCATATTTTTTTTCAGATGTCTCCTGGTCCTCTTGTTTCTCCTTACTTTGGGGACTAGTTCCATCATGTTGTGTGTGTGGTATGACCTGTGTTGGACTTTATACACTGAATCCTTCACTTCACAAATATTCCTTAACTTCAGCTTCTTTTTTTTAACTTCTGCTTGACTAATCTTCTGTTTTACATTTCCTCTTCATGATCTTATTTTTTGTATTATGAAATTTTTCATATCTAGATGACTTTGCCTAAATTTCTCTTAGAATATCTTTGGGCCTGCCTTTTTGTGTTGATTAATTTGGCTTTCTCCTTGGCATAAATATTGCACTGCATCAGATCTCTCTTTTTCCCATGTCCATATTTCTTTTTTATCCCCTTCAGGCACGTCTACATTTTATTCTTTAAATTTTCACACTTCCCCAATTGCTTCTTTTTCCAAATGGCACAAGGTTTCTTGGTCTATATAGTGTTTTTCATGGATCTGTTGAATTAATGAACACAAATTATTTGAAGCTTCTGACAGTTTTTCTTGAAGTATTTTTTTTTCCTCTAATTTCTCTCAATCTTTTCATATATCTTTTGTCTGGAAATTATGGGCTTTTTGCATAATAGTAATAATACATAATTTCTTTCTTATCCTCAGTAGTCCACTCCTATTGTCTGTGTGTCACTTTTTTGGCCCATCAGTTTTTGAGTTTTGTGGACTGCTACCTCCTCCTACAACAGTGAGGCCATCCTCCCCCGGGCCTGGACTGACCTAGCCCCATTGTAGGAATATATCCATGTCTTGAGGATTCTGCACGGTCATTTTTTCCAGTCATGGTACCATTTTTTTTTATCCTGTGACATGTGCACCCAGCTGTAATATATGCTAAATAAAATACAGTCTATATATCGGTGTCGTCTTGGTGAGTTTTTGTGAAAAAACGGGTCCACCTCATGAAGGTACTCACCAAGACTTGAGGATGAATTCACTTCCAGCGATACTTCTCTCGTTTTGCTGATTTTATCATCTCTCTCTTTGGACATCAAGAGATGACAGTGACATGACTACTTTTTCTTCAGAACCTACAACCCTGACAACATCGGATCTGAGCTCTGATCATCACAGCCCTATCCTGTAGGGACAGCTAGCCTGATCGAGCATCCAGACAGTCCCACTCCAGGACTTTCCCCTCTCTTTGGGTACCTCTCCAGACCATCCCACTAAAGGAGACTCCAGAAAGGAGGCACATATAAATTCCCTCAGGAATTGCAAACTGAAAATGCTGACTTTGATAAAGGGGATGGGTCCCCAAGGTCTCCACCAGATGATGTCTCCTCCTGAGACATCTTGGAAATCCTCAGGCAGAAAGATGGATGGCCCTCCAATCACCCTTTCCCAGGAGGATTCAGTGTTCCTGGAAACCTTTAGGTCTGGCCTGTCTATGTCTTGGGTGACTCCCTCAACTGATGTGCTTTTAAATCTAGTCTCTTGCCAGGTGTGGAAGGAACTGGATACTGTAGAACCCATTCCCTGACATCCTGTTAAGTTTCTTTCCCCTCCTAAGGACAGGCTCCACTTGAGCAACGGGGTCCCCATTGATGCCATGGTCATGGCAACAGCCACCAGAAAAGAGATGGCAGAGCAGAGCTCCTCTAACCTTACCCCTAACAGGGAGTCCAGGCCATTGGACAGATACAGGAAGTCATTTATGCCTCTGTGACCTTTGCCTTAGTCACTGAACTGTTTGGCACATTCCGTCAGACTGCAAAGGGATTTGACTAAAGAGCTTTCCATATCCCTTTCCAAGTCCATGTTTGTGGAGGACCACAAAAAGCTTTCTTCACTGCTGGCTATCCTTCAGTCTATCTTTAATGCATCCATGGGGTTAATTTCCCATGCTGCCGAGGGAACTTTACAGGAAACAGGTTCAGGCATAACTTTACTTAGCCCTTCATGTCTTTCATTCGTCAGTGCTCGGACAAGCCATGTTTGGCCCCGCTGTTAAGGAAACACTTTCCCTCTGTGAGCAGGATAGAAGGACCTTGTCTGCCATGTGTTTTCTATTTTTCTAACCCTCTGAGATCCTTTACCAGGAGTCGGCAAGGAGGGACAAAATGTGGTTCCGTAAGTCCCAGGATCATTTCTAAAACTCAAGAAGGGATACCTCTTCCAGAGGCAGTGAGGGGAGTCCTAATGGAGGAAGCCACCCTTGACCATGTGGTTCCTCAAGCAGCATGAGAAATTAACCTTATGGACACTTTAGAGATGGATTGAAGGGTGGCCACTTATGAAAAAAAGCTTTTTGTGGTCCTGCAACATACATGGATTTATAAACTGAGGCCTCCAAAACCAGGGTTTCCAAGAGACCTTCTCAGATAAACCCTTTCATTGCTCCTGAACGGTTGTCTGACTACTCATCTTTGGAGACGGTCAGGGGACGCATGTCTCTGCACCCAGATGGCTGGGCATCAGTCACAAAAGATATTGAGTGCGAAAAATCCTATCCAGATGTTATTTCATACCATTTTCACAAATTTCCCCAATCAAAAGGAAAAGGCTCCCATACATTCCATCCATTAAGAGAGAGAGAGAAAAACTCTAGAAATTCGAAACCTGGTAGACAAGAGTCATCCAGGTGGTCCCACCAGACTAGAAAGGATTTGTAACTTACTCAAAATTCTTTTTAGTACTAAATAAAACAGGGGACCTGAGATAATTTCTGGAGCTCAGTAAACTGAGTCAGTTTGTAAAAAAAAAAAAAAAAAAGCTCAACAAAAAAATACTGAGGTTGTTTGTCAGGATACTTTCTATCGTACCTCCGTAGAAGGTAGTGAGAACTGTCAATGTGAGATTCGTCCTCCTCAACCTTCATAAGAAGTGCATTCTCTGGTGGGTTTTCTTGACTATGGCATTTGTATTTTTGTTCCAAGACAAGTCCTCATCCGTATGCACTCCCATTTCCACTGTTTCCCCATTGATGGTGAGGGGAGAATGTTCCTTGTGATTTTTTCTGTAGTCCACAATTATCTCTTTTGTCTTGTTCACATTTAGTGCTAAGTTATTGCCACACCAGGTAATCAGTTGTTCCACCTTATCTCTATACGCTCTTTCATTGTCATTACTGATGAGGCCCACCACCGTTGTGTCATCAGCAAACTTGATGATGTGATTTGTATTGTACCTGGCTGTACAAATCATGTGTTAACAAGGTGAACAACAAGGGATTTGGTACACATCCTTGTGGAACTCCAGTGTTGAGTGATGCTATCTGAGGAGTTATTTCCTAAGCACAGTTTCTGAGGTCTGTCTGTGAGAAAGTCAAGAAGCCATTTACAAAGTGAAGTGTTGACGCCTAGTTGGAGTAGCTTCATTACCAGATGAAGAGGGGATGACCATGTTAAAAGTAGAGTTGAAGTCAATGAATAGTACCCTCGCTTAAGTGTTTTTATTCTCATGGTGTTCCTGCAATAGATGGAATGCTAGAGAGATGGCATCTGTCTTAGAGCAGTTTGCTCGGTAAGCAAACTGCAGAGGGTCATGATCAGCAGGAAGCCCAGATGTTATGGCATCCTTGACCAGCCTTTAAAAACACTTAATCTCTGTTTGAGGTGCGGTTCACAGGGCCGCAGTCATTTAAGCAAGATAGTGGAGACTTCTTTGGTAATGGAATGACTTTTGTATCCTTGAAGCATTTCGGAACTGTTTGCTGACTCAGAGAGTTATTGAAGATGTTTGTGAGGAAATGTGTTAGTTGCACTGCGCAATCCCTGAGCACATGCCCTAAGATGTTGTCAGGCCCAGCTGCTTTTCTCGGGTTAACTCTGCGCAATGCCGTCTGGACATAAGCTGGTTTGAGGGTGAGCATCTTCTCGTTATGGATGATGGGCATTTTCTTTGCTGCTGTTCTGTTCCCTTCCTCAAATCTGCTGAAGTAGACATTCAGCTTATTTAGGAATTCCGTGTTGTCCTCAGATTGTGAAGGTAGGGGTCTGTGGTCAGTTATGGACTGGATACCCTGCCATAGGCACCCGGGGTCTTTTTGGTCAGAGAAGTAGGTCTGGATCTTTCTGCCATAGATGCATTTTGCTTCTCTCACTCCCTTGTTTATATTCCCTCTGGCTGTTCTGAGGGCTTCCCTGTCTCCAGACCTGAAGGCTGCATTCCTTGCTTTTCAGTAGTTCGTACACCTGTCTCGTCAGCCCAGATTTTTGGTTGTACCGTGTTATGGTGGTTTTGGTGACTGTCGCATCATCCACACATTTCGAGATGTAGCCCATCACTGACTCTCTGTACTCCTTCAGGTTGATAGACTGGTTCACAGTAACTGCCTCCTTGAATATGCTCCAGTCTGTGCTGTTGAAACAGTCCCTGGAGTGCTGAGACTGCACCCTCTGGCCATACACTTGCTTGTTTAACTGTTGGTCTCCCTCTATTTAGCAATGGTTTATATGCTGGTAGTAACAATATGGAGAGGTGGTCAGAGTTTCCAAGGTGTGGGTGAGGCACTGCCTTAAATGTCAGCTTAACATTGCTATATACAATCTCCAATGTATTCTCACTCCTTGTTGCAAAGTTCACATATTGGAAACAGTGGGGCAGAGCTGTTTTCAAATTGGCCTGATTAAAGTCACCTGCCACTATATGAACACAGTCTGGATTCCTGTTTTGCAGTTAATTTATAGCTTGGTATAATGTGATCATTGCCTCATTTGGATAAACACCGAGAGGACTGTAGACAGCTGTGATGCAGATGCTGTTAAATTTCCTGGGTAAATGAAAGGGTCTGCATTTCAGTGACAAAAACTCTAGATTATCTGAGCAGTGTGCTCCTCCCCCTCTGGACTTACCACTGAGAAGAATGTATTTTGTCTGCTCTAAACAGTGATAGCCCCTCCACATGGACTGCACTGTCATTAATCTTAGAGTTTAGCCAAGTTTCAGTAAAAATAAGCACACAGCATTTCCTCACATTGTTCTGAGTAGATAATTCCAGCCTAATATAGTCCATGTTGCTTTCCAGTGATAGCAGCTCACTTGAGACTGCTAGGATTCTCTGCGTTTCCACATGTAGACAACTGGCTCCTCACCACCCCAACTTGGCATCTCTTCAAAAAATCCAGGGACTACTCGCTGCAGTTATGTCAATCCCTAGGCATCACAGTCAGATTTTGCAAATCACATCTTCAACTTGCCAGAGCCTGGAATTCATAGGTGCTCATTTGGACACAGTCAGTTTGATAGCATCCATTTCACTAAACATAGTACGGAACATCAGGTGTCAAGTGAAGCAAGTTATATCACACCCTTCTTCTCCAGCCAAGTGGATTATTCAGAGCTTGGAGTTGATGGCAGCAACCATAACCTTGGTTCCTATAACTCACTTTTATATGCGCATTTTTCAGTTGGCTGTAGCTGCTCAGTGGTCAGTTGTTTGCCACCTCTTGTCTTCACAAGTCAAAAATCACACACAAGTATGCAAAGCTCATCTGCATTGTGGATTCAGTTGGACAAAGTTTCTCAAGGCTGCCCTCTTGTTTTTCCACCCTCAGAAGCCACAGTAACCATGCATTTCTCTCATTTGGGATGAGAAGGGCATTTCATCGTGTCCTGGAAATGAGAATGGTCCTCCTAAAATTGCAGGCCTTCCAAAATGCCCTTCCTGTCTGGACGATTCAGACTGACAAACATGTCTGTGTTCTGGTATTCAACAAACAGGGAGAACCTGATCTTTATCCCCTTTGCTGGGAGGCAGTGACAGTGTGGCAGTCGGCAATCTCCGCCAACTGCTTTTTTATGATCCTGAGGAAATAGAACATGCTAGTCGACAAACTTGGCAAGTGCATTCTACTGCCTTACAAGTGGTCTCTAAATCACTTAGTGGCTGAGAGGATTTTCCATCAGTAAGAGTCAGCATTGCTGCAATCTGTTTGCCTCTCCCCACAGCAAGCGCCCCAGGTTCTTTGCCCTGATCCCTCCTCTGGGCGAGTCACCAAGAGTAGTTGTAGTCCATGTTTGGCCTTCTGGTCTCCTTTACGCTTATACCCTAATACTCTAATTCCCAAATTCTTACAGAAGGCACTTTGGTTTAAGAGCACAGTTATCGTCATCGCCCTTTTTTCTTTTGGCCTTGTCAAGTATGGTTCCCTTTCCTTTGGTATCACCTTCACCATCCACCCTGTATACTGGACCCCAGTCCAGACCTTCTCTCTCATTCCATGGGGATGGCTCACCCAGACATTGCAGGCCTCGAGTTGACAGCATGGTTTCTACATTTCCACTGATGATTAGATAGCCCAGGCTTTCCTTACCAGAGCAGCAGATATTACTGTCATCCCAGAAGGCCTCTACCAGGAAGATCTACAAGAGTAAATGGAGGAGATTCTCTGTTTGGGTTCTCCAGAAGTAATTGGACTCTTTCACCTCCCCTTTTCCTGCTGTCCTGGAGTTCTTAGCATTTATTTTTCAAAAAGGGGCTAGTTTCTCTACTTTCAAAAGTGCAATTGGAAGCAGTATCTAATTTCCATTCATGTGAGAATGCTTCTTCATCTTCATCAAAATTGTGCAAGGCTTTCCATAAAGGTATCTTTTGCTTAGGCCCCCAGTAAAGGTCCCTACCCCACACTGGTTTTACTGTAGGGTTTGACTTGGAGTCCATTTGAGTCATCAGCTTGATCCAACCTAAAATTTTTATCTTGGAAAGCTGCTTTTTAGTGGCTATTACATCTGCGAGACAAGTATCTGAATTACAGTCTCTCTCTTCGAAATCCCCATATTTGATATTCCACAAAGAGTTACCTTAGAGCAATCCATCCTTCCTGCCTGTTTTCTTTCCCAGCTTTCCTAATAAAGGTGAATACATGCTTTATCTCTTGGATGTACATAGACAGCTCCATTTTTATTTCCATAGAATAAAAGATTTCCGAAAGAGTGCAATGATTTGTCTCCTTCACGCCAACAAATTTGGTAGACCAGTTTATAAAGTTAAAAAAATATTCCTGGAATCCAACGAATCAAAACCAATAGCAGCAAACAGGATTGCAGCAATAAATTCCAAGAAGGACTGGATTCATGCACAATTCAATACACTTTATTTAAACAGCAAACGACATAGGTTAAGCACTTTCATCCGTATAAAAAGACTTCTTCAGAACATAGTACATAAACTCTCACTCCCTTATATATTTGAGAAGCCCGCCTTTTTATATCAATTATTCAATTAACAACCTGAATGACATTAGTTGTTGAAACCTCTCATTCATATCAATACTAAGCACTAAAAAAAAAACATTTTGAAGTGAACTAAAAATATAAAATTATTCAACATGAATGTCTTATTTCAACTCATATCTAAATATTAAAACTATGTATTAAATGTATAAAAAAATAGTAAAAGAAACGTATTGAACCAACATCTTATGCACTGTAAAATTTTATGCAGTTTAAAAAAATTCTTTTTGTCGTGACCATGTCAAAACTAGATGTCATGATATCCGTATCTTATAAACAATAAAACATGTAAAATTGCAAAACTGTTGTTAAAATAAATATCTGTTTGTATTGAAAAACTGGAAGTACTGTACTTGTAAATGTTGTATTACAAGTAACAAAACTAATAACAGTGTTATTAACAGTATAATATGTCTAGTTAGACAAAATATCTAAATAAATTGTATTATACTCTAACTAAAGGTTTAGTAGGGATCACTTTGTTGAGTCCAGGTGAGATGGCTGCATTGAGTCGTATCTGCCACTTAATTTCCTTTTCACTCACTACTGCCTTAATATTCCCCCCTCTAGGATTGGGTGATACCACTTCCAAAATAGCAAATTTAAAGCCAGTGCAATCTATACTATTAACCAAATGACGTGACAGTGCATTATTGGTATCATGTTTTCTGATACAATACATATGGTCATAAATTCTATTTTTCAAACAACGATCGGTCTTCCCTACATAGTAATTCGAACATGTGTCACATAAGGCTAGGTAAATTAAATGTTGGGTCTGACAATTTCCATGACAAAATCTCACCTTGCTTCTAATGTTGTTACTCAAGGTGATGGTTGGATCTTCAAATATATATCTGCAGTAATTGCAGTGCCCACATTTCTTAGTACCCACTTTATGGACCTTCCCTTTCCTTTGGTAACTGGATTTAACTTCAATTATTCTCTTTAGGTTGTTCCCCGTTTTGTATACAAACTGGGGTCTGTGGGGTATTTTATCCTTTATGGTAACATCACTTGTCAGTATATTCCAATTTGAAGTAATAATATCCTTGACCTCCTTAGTATGCTTGCCATATTTTAAAATACAAGCTTTAGTGTAGTTGTCATTCCTGACACCTTTGTTGATGTTAATATTATTGTTTTCCGCATTTATGTTCTGAAATCCAATGCCCAATAATGGCGGGTACTTCCTACCCCATTCATTTGATACATATGAGATTACATCATTAACCATATCTGAAGGATATCCCTTATCCATAAATAAACTGCCAATGTATGACAATTCTTTCAACATACAGTCCTGAACTGATGTCATTCTGGCAGCTCTAATGCACTGTCCCTTTATTATACTACGTTTGGTTAAATAAGAATGAGCACTGTCAAAATGTAAATATCCATTGCTGTAGGTGTCTTTCCTGAAGATTTTAGACTGAAAAGATTTACCATCATTGTATATATATATTTACATCTAAATAGTTAATCCCCCTTGTGTCGGACTGATAAGTAAACTTAAGATAACTAGTGGTGTGATTGATATAATCTGTAAATTCTATAAGTTTGTCCATGTCTCCATCCCAAAGGACAAAGATATCATCCAAATACCGGACATATGTTTTGATATATTGCATCCAAGTGGATTGCAAGACAAATTCCTTCTCCCAGTCAAGTAATACTAAATTGGCGTACATGAGGGCACAAGCTGCCCCCATGGCTACGCCAGTTTTTTGTCTATAATACTTCCCCTCGTAATAGATGTAATTATGGTTGAGTACTATATCCATAAATTCAGTAAGCAAGGAGATGTCATCCTGATCTAGTCCACTATAATTGTATAAACTGTTGTGAAATCTGTTTATACCATCATTCTTGGGAATACAGGCAAAAAGATCCTGTATGTCAATAGTGACAAATATAAGGTTGGAACTCCACAGATCCTGTTTGAATATTTCCCAAGAATTCCCAGGAATCCTTCATGATGTGTGCAATGGTGTTGTACATATGCTTGAGTCTATGGTCGATAACTCTACCTAAGGGGAAGGCTTTGCTAGAGCTCCCTGAAATTATAGGTCTAAATGGAGGATCCAAAGGATTCTTGTGCACTTTAGGAATCCCTGTAATAGTGGCCAAAATAGGAAATTCTACTCTGAGAAATTTGTACAGATTCTCATTTATTCTGTTTTCCAACAGGTATTCCTCCAAATAGGAATCTATTCTACCATGCCCTATATTCACCTGGTTGAGGGAGGAAACCTCATACTGAGAAGAGTTAAGCAATTCAAAAATTTTACTAATGTATTTTTCTTGATCGTATAAAACAATTCCTCCCCCTTTGTCTGCTGACATAATTCTAATATTATGTTCACATAAAGAGTCAGTGATATAATTGACTTGTTTACTCAAAGCATAGTCACTCCTATTGTACTTGTGTTTATTGTGTAAAGCATATAGTTCCGTATTAATCACATTTTCAAAGGATACCAAAGTTGTGAACATGGGGGGGGGGGGGGGTAAATGAACTTTTCTTTTTTAAATCTCCTATAGGTACTTGCTGAAAGGGACTTTGATGAAAAAATACCCCCAGATTCACTTTTCTGAGAAATAATTTAACTTCTACCAATGTATCAATAAGGTCCAAGGATTTGTCCAGAATGAACTTCATACCCTTGGAAAATACTTGAAACAGCTCAGGTCTAACTTCATATGTACTGTAATTATAAATTTTGACTTCACCACTGGTGTACAAAATATTAGTGTGTGTAGATCCACTCCTATAATCTGTGGTGTCAGTCAAAAATCTATCAAATCCTAACATATGCGTATTATCATCATAAATTTTACAAGTGGACAATAAGCTCAATAAAATAAAGACTTTACAAGTGGACAATATGTGTCTGCGCAAATGTATAGATAGCGGCATAGTTCCGATGGGGCTACGATTCTTTAAGGAACCCATAGGGGTTGAGATGAATGCTGACAATATTAAAGTGTGTAATGATATGTTCAATGGGTTTGGCAAACAATTTATGCAGTTTATTGTGAATTGTAATGACCTCAAATTGAGCACTTTATTGCAAGAGATTGAACGTATGAATAAATTAATTTAAAAGGACATGTTTCCCCAGTGGGAGAAACTGTATTGCAAACAGTTTGATTATGCTGAAAATAATTGTAAGAAAGTATTTGACAGGAAGTGCAAAAAACTACAGAGGGACATGCTCCAATATGAGAAAGGAATAGTATACAGATGGAATGTTAGACACGAAGGGGAGAATAATAAGGATATGAAGTATGTTGGAAATCAGGATGCCATCCAGTTACATCAGCTTGAGGATGACTTTTTTTTAGAAGAGGGGAGGGATTACAACAACTGGCAATCAGTGAAAGGGAAGGGACAATACAGATTGAACAGATACAGGAAGCACTAGGAGTGTCTGCTAAAATTTATGATTTAACCTATAGGAGATTTAAGAAAGAAAAGTTCATTTACCCCCCCTATGTTCAAAGCTTTGGTATCCTTTGAAAATGTGATTAATACGGAACTATATGCTTTACACAATAAACACAAGTACAATAGGAGTGACTATGCTTCGAGTAAACAAGTCAATTCTATCATTGATTCTTTATGTGAACACAATATTAGAATTATGTCAGCAGACAAAGGGGGAGGAATTGTTTTATACGATCAAGAAAAATACATTAGTAAAATTTTTGAATTGCTTAACAACTCTTCTCAGTATGAGGTTTCCTCCCTCAACCAGGTGAATATAGGGCATGGTAGAATAGATTCCTATTTGGAGGAATACCTGTTGGAAAACAGAATAAGTGAGGATCTGTACAAATTTCTCAGAGTAGAATTTCCTATTTTGGCCACTATTACAGGGATTCCTAAAGTGCACAAGAATCCTTTGGATCCTCCATTTAGACCTGTAATTTCAGGGAGCTCTAGCAAAGCCTTCCCCTTAGGTAGAGTTATCGACCATAGACTCAAGCATATGTACAACACCATTGCACACATCATGAAGGATTCCTGGGAATTCTTGGGAATATTCAAACAGGATCTGTGGAGTTCCAACCTTATAGTTGTCACTATTGACATACAGGATCTTTTTTCCTGTATTCCCAAGAATGATGGTATAAACAGATTTCACAACAGTTTATACAATTATAGTGGACTAGATCAGGATGACATCTCCTTGCTTACTGAATTTATGGATATAGTACTTGACCATAATTACATCTATTACAAGGGGGAGTATTATAGACAAAAAACTGGCGTAGTCATGGGGGCAGCTTGTGCCCCCATGTACGCCAATTTAGTATTACTTGACTGGGGAAGGAATTTGTCTTGCAATCCACTTGGATGCAATATATCAAAACATATGTCCGGTATTTGGATGATATCTTTGTCCTTTGGGATGGAGACATGGACAAACTTATAGAATTTACAGATTATATCAATCACACCACTAGTTATCTTAAGTTTACTTATCAGTCCGACACAAGGGGGATTAACTATTTAGATGTATGTATATATACAATGATGGTAAATCTTTTCAGTCTAAAATCTTCAGGAAAGACACCTACAGCAATGGATATTTACATTTAGACAGTGCTCATTCTTATTTAACCAAACGTAGTATAATAAAGGGACAGTGCATTAGAGCTGCCAGAATGACATCAGTTCAGGACTGTATGTTGAAAGAATTGTCATACATTGGCAGTTTATTTATGGATAAGGGATATCCTTCCGATATGGTTAATGATGTAATCTCATATGTATCAAATGAATGGGGTAGGAAGTACCCGCCATTATTGGGCATTGGATTTCAGAACATAAATGCGGAAAACAATAATATTAACATCAACAAAGGTGTCAGGAATGACAACTACACTAAAGCTTGTATTTTAAAATATGGCAAGCATACTAAGGAGGGTCAAGGATATTATTACTTCAAACTGGAATATATTGACAAGTGATGTTACCATAAAGGATAAAATACCCCACAGACCCCAGTTTGTATACAAAACGGGGAACAACCTAAAGAGAATAATTGAAGTTAAATCCAGTTACCAAAGGAAAGGGAAGGTCCATAAAGTGGGTACTAAGAAATGTGGGCACTGCGATTACTGTAGATATATATTTGAAGATCCAACCATCACCTTGAGTAACAACATTAGAAGCAAGGTGAGATTTTGTCATGGAAATTGTCAGACCCAACATTTAATTTACCTAGCCTTATGTGACACATGTTCGAATTACTATGTAGGGAAGACCGATCGTTGTTTGAAAAATAGAATTTATGACCATATGTATTGTATCAGAAAACATGATACCAATAATGCACTGTCACGTCATTTGGTTAATAGTATAGATTGCACTGGCTTTAAATTTGCTATTTTGGAAGTGGTATCACCCAATCCTAGAGGGGGGAATATTAAGGCAGTAGTGAGTGAAAAGGAAATTAAGTGGCAGATACGACTCAATGCAGCCATCTCCCCTGGACTCAACGAAGTGATCCCTACTAAACCTTTAGTTAAAGTATAATACAATTTATTTAGATATTTTGTCTAACTAGACATATTATACTGTTAATAACACTGTTATTAGTTTTGTTATTTGTAATACAACATTTACAAGTACAGTACTTCCAGTTTTTCAATACAAACAGATATTTATTTTAACAACAGTTTTGCAATTTTACATGTTTTATTGTTTATAAGATATGGATATCATGACATCATCTAGTTTTGACATGGTCACGACAAAAAGAATTTTTTTAAACTGCATAAAATTTTACAGTGCATAAGATGTTGGTTCAATACATGTTTCTTTTACTATTTTTTTATACATTTAATACATAGTTTTAATATTTAGATATGAGTTGAAATGAGACATTCATGTTGAATAATTTTATATTTTTAGTTCACTTCAAAATGTTTTTTTTTAGTGCTTAGTATTGATATGAATGAGAGGTTTCAACAACTAATGTCATTCAGGTTGTTAATTGAATAATTGATATAAAAAGGCGGGCTTCTCAAATATATAAGGGAGTGAGATTTTATGTACTATGTTCTGAAGAAGTCTTTTTATACGGATGAAAGCGCTTAACCTATGTCGTTTGCTGTTTAAATAAAGTGTATTGAATTGTGCATGAATCCAGTCCTTCTTGGAATTTATTGCTGCAATCCTGTTTGCTGCTATCAGTTTCTAAAGTTACCTTAGCCAGATGGTTGAGAGACTGCATGTCCTTTGATCTGATGTTGACAGTTTTCATTTTATCATTGACAATTGGAGTTGGTTCCGATATTGGAACCGACTTGGCTGTTACTACGGCTCCCGCAGGCCAAAAACTCTTGAGATTTACTCTTACCCATAATCATCCTCTCCTGGTTACCTCATATTTCGTTTGCCACTCTTCCGGACAGACACGTTCACTTCACCTTTTGAGCAAAGTTCATTTTATTAATGTTTGTCTTTCGGCTTTTCCCGGTTAGGGGTCACCACAGCGGGACTCCGGTCCGCTAATGATTGGCAGTTGTTTTTTATAGTGTCGAGTTGCCAGCCTGACGCCCAACCTTCAATGAAGGCACGCCCATTCAACGTATGTCTTATTAATATTTTCTTGTTAAAATTTTTGATATAGTCTCTTTTTTTCCTAGAGTAGTATACTATTCATATCAATGTCTTCTTTCCTCGTTTTCTACCTTTCCGTACATAAGTGTACCTTTTACTGTCATTGTTGATAGTCCCTTCCCATACACTTGCGTGTATTGGCATTATCATTGTTGTTAGTTCCCCTTTCTCTTCTCCTTTCTGTAGTGTTCTGCTCTGTCCGTACGAACTATCATTGTTAGTAGTCCCCTTTTTCCTTTCTCTCTTACCAATCCCCCCCCCCCCCCAAAAAAAAATATTCTTATCTCTGTTTTATTGCTCCTGACTAGTTACATAGAAGTATGGTGTTTGTTCCTCTATTATCCTCCGGCATTATGGCTGACAAATCCAAAAGCCTCTCTGGCTTTAAAAAATGCCAGACGTGTGGCCATATAATTCCCTTTTCAGACTTGCATCTCTTGTTCATCTGTTCAGGTACCATACATCTTCAAGAGGACTGTAGCATTTGCCACAGCTTTAGCCACAGAGCTCTCGTCGAGAGAAAGAATAAATTAGTATTGAAAGGCTTAATTCCTTCAGCTTTTGGGGAAGCCATATCTGCTGAAAAAAAAATAAAACTGATATTTCTTCCTCTTCTTCATCATCATCTTTAGAAAAGACCAAAAAGCGAAGCTTGTTGATGCTGTCATCCCCCTTGGAACTGACTCACAAGAAGCATAAATCCTCTGCTCCACAAAGTATGTTGCATCCGATGGATTCTCCCTCAAAAAACTTTGGTGCCGGAAAGTCATCAGTACCGACAATCGCTTTGGCTCCTAAGACCTTGAAACCAATATCTTCAGTACAACAGGAAATTCAAATACCGGCTCAGGAAAAATGCCTCACCACTTCTTCAACACCAGCTACCTCTGCACAGACTACTCAACAGCTTGATTCGCCAAGAGTGGTTTATTTGCCATCTGTTAACCCATTTGCTGGCGAATTGCCCAAGGTCTTTTTTTTTTTTTACAAAGACCTGATTCACCTTCTTAGGCCTCTATCTGTTCATCAGAAATCTCACAGAAGTTGATGTGGAGAGACTAGTGAAAAAATTCTCTGGGCTAGAGGATTTACTGGACTTCCCTCAGCTCCGACCCCTTTGGGGCTCAGAACTAATTCAGCCTTTGCCCCCTTAACTACTACTCCTCTGAAGTTTGAGATGTCAGCTCCAAGTTGTCCCACTCTCACTATATCAGTTCCGGAGATCTCTCTCCCTTTGGAGCCAGTTATTACCCTGAGTTCTTTGGCTCTAATGGATCCAGAGACCTTCTGGAGCCGTATCTTATCCTGTTGACTCTGAGGATCCAGGATAGACTCCAAATTTTTCAGAGCCATCCCTGCACTTTGGAGCTTCAGCATGGTTCAATTCATCCCTGGCTTCTGTCAAAGGGGTTGTCTCATCAGAGTCTGGAGTGACCACAGTTCTAAGGCGGTCCATCTCTGTTCTGGGCTGACTTCCCTTTAGGGCGGACCAACCTTTGAGGTAATGGAAAGGGCTTTGTCCACAGTGGTCACTCAGTTGTTCCCTTCCTTCTCTGAGCATATACCATCCTCACGCTCCCTTATTGACCTCTCTCCCTACTGGGGCAATGAGCACCAAATCTGCAGGTCCCACAAATTCAGATTCTGTCCTCTTCTCATACCTCCCAAGACTGTCCCCCTGAAGAGGTTCCTCAGAAGAAAAAGTGCAAGAGGAACCACTTAGATTTCCCACAGGAATCGGTCACAGAAGACACCGATTTGGATGGGGGGGTCCCCAAGGTCACCCCCTAATGATGTCTCCTTTGGATACATCTTAGTAATTTTGAAACAGAGTGGTGACTAAGTCCCAAAATACTTCCTCTGAGGAGTCAGTGTACCTGCAGGCTTTTAGTACCTGCCCGTGTAGCTCTTTGGTGACTGCACCCCCTGACGAGCTCATTCAGTTGATCTTGCAGGGGACATGGAAAGTGCCAGATACCATTGAACCTATCCCTAAGAGACCAGACAAAATTTTATCTTCCCCCGAGCACAAGCAATTCTAGGCCAAATGGTTACTGATAGATGCCATGGTTGTAGCAACCGCCACAAAAAAGGAATTCACTGAGGAAAGTTCCTCCATCCACCCAATAAGGAGTCTCAGATGATTGATAGAGTTGGGAAGCCGGCTTGTGCTTCATCGACCTTCACTTTAAGGTCTTTGAACTTCCTGACACATTTTACCAGACTTCAAAGGGATCTGATCAAGGAGCTATCAGATACCCTAGCAGGATCCGTATCTGAGGGAGTCCAAGAGAAAGTGGCTTCCCAGTTAGCTACCCTGGAGTCTGTGTCAAACTCATCCATGTGGCTCATTGCACATGCAGCCGAAGGGACCACCAGAGTGGTGGGTTCAGGCGTAACCATAAGAAAACATGCCTGGATGCATCTATGTGATTTTGCGGAGCCATTGAGAATATCATTTGTCAGTGCTCCTTTTGACAGATCATCTCTGTTTGGCTTCAGGATAAGAGAAACATTATCCAGGTGTGAGAAGGATGGTAGGACCCTTTCTGCCACAGGAGTACGTTTTTCCACTCCCCAAAGATCCTTTTGCAGGAATGATAGGAGTGGTGGAAAAATGTGGTTCAGAAAGTGTCAAGGGCCTTTCCAGGACACACATGGAGCCAGTTCCCACAGAGGCAGATGGGGGAGCTATAATGGACGACATCACTCATGAGGCAGAAGCAGTCCACAGAACCAGGGTTACAGGGATTCCTTCCTAGGGAAATCCTATCAGTGCTCCGTAACAGAGGCCCGATTGTCTTTCTCTGGAGGCAGTCAGTGGGCCCTTAACCCCGCACCAAGACGCTTGGCTACAAGTAACTTCTGATTCCTGGGTGCGGATAATCATTTCCAGAGGTTATTCATATGTTCCTTTTTGTCTCCTTCCCCCTGTATGTAAAAACATCCCCAATGTTCCAACCAGTCAGAGGGAACAAGTAGCAATAGAAATTCAAGAGCTGCTAGAAAAAAAGTCATTAAAGAAGTCCCACCAGACCAAATAGAATCTGGAACTTACTCAAGATTCTTTTTAGTGCCAAAAAAGACATGGGACTGGAGACTAGTTTTGGATCTAAACGCACTGAACAATTCAGTTTGTCAAACCAAGTTCCAGATGGTCACAGTACAATCCATACTTCCTTTCTTGGAGAAAGACGACTGGATGTGCTCAGTAGATCTTCAGGATGTGTATTACCATAGAAAAATGTTCAAACGATCCAGAAGATTTATTTGCTTCCGGCTGGGAGCCATTTATTACCAATTCAGGGTGCTGCCCTTTGGACTCGCCACAGCCCCCAGGGTGTTCACCAAATGCATGTCAGCAGTAGCAGTTCTCTTGAGACTGCAAGGATTCCGGGTGTTTCCGTACTTGGATGACTGGCTCAGGATTGCTCTGAGGCATCTTCTGATAGAAACAAGGGACTTTGTTCTCCAGACCTGTGCTTATTTGGGAAAAAAACTACAAAAAATCCCAGTTGACTCCAACTCAAACTTTACAGTTTATAGGGCTATACTAAATACGACAACAACCGTAGCTTCTCTTTCTCCTGAAAGGCTTCAGAAAATCAGAACACAGGTTCAAATGATACACAGCAAGAAAGTATCTGCTCATCTAATCCTACAGGCTCTGGGCTCCATGGCAGGGACTGTAACTCTAGTACCCCTAGTGAAGTATCACATGAGAGTTCTACAGTGGCGTCTGACTTCTCAATGGTCCTTTTTACACCGTTCCATGTTGGACCAGATTTTGATCACCAACTGCTTCAGAAAAGATGTAGCTTGGTGGAAATTTTCCAGAGAGATTCTTCTAGGCCGCCCATTCACCCCTTCAGAGCCCAAGACCATAGTGACCACTGACTCCTCCCAGATAGGGTGGGGGGGGCATTTTCTGGGCAAGACTGACCAAGGCCCTTGGTCCTCCTTAAAGGCCAACTTGCACATCAGTGTTTTGGAGCTAAGAGTGGTGCTTTTTGCATTGCAAGCCTTTCAAACTGCTCTTCTCTGGGAGCAATTGCAATTCAACAGACAATACGTCAGTAGTTTGATACATCAACAAACAAGGAGGAAAGAGATCATACCTCCTTTGTCGAGAAGCACTCAGAGTCTGGCAGTGTGCGTTCTCTTCCATCCACTTTCTGATAACAATTCACATTCTGGGGAAATCCTGTGCAATAGTGGACAAACTGAGCAGACTTATTCTCATGCCTCACTAGTGGTCTCTCAATCCAGAAGTAGCAGAAAAGATTTTCCTTCAGTGGGACCAGCCTTGCTGTGACCTGTTTGCTTTTCCACTAAACAAGTGCAGCAACTACTTTGCCCTAATCCCCCCTCTGGGGGTGTCACCAAGAGAAGCTCTTACCCACATTTGACCCCTTGGACCACTATACGCCTTTCCTCTAATCCTGAAATCCCTACAGAAAGCACTCAAGCTGAAGAGAAAAGTAATCCTCATTGGACCCTTTTGGCCTAGATAAAGTTCCCCTTTCTTTGGCCTCATCTAATTCAACAACCTTTGATTCTGGACCCAGCTCCAGATCTTCTCTCCCATCCAGGACGACTAGTTCATCCAGACATTTTGAACCTCAAGTTGACAGCATGGTTCCTCCAGTTCCATTAATTGCCAGGCAAATTAATCCCTCCTCCTGTGCACCACATTCTTATAGGTTCACACAAGCCATCCACCCATAAACTTATACGCAAGTAAATGGAAGAGATTTACCATATGGGCTTGTGAAAGGGATATTGACCCCCATTTCTGCATCTATTGATAATATATTAGACTTCCTAGCTTCTCTCTCCTGTGCAGGGGCTTCACATTCTACCATTAAAATTCAACTAGTGGCAATTTTGAATTTCCGTAATGGTTTCAGAGAAAGTTCCTTAGCTTCCCACAAACTTTGTAAATGCTTAAAAGTGACACTTTTGTTGAAGGCCTCCCTTTAAGGTCCCAACTCCACCTTGGGATTTAAATCTAGGGTTATCGACCATTGTTCATTCCCCTTTCGAACCATCGGCAGACTGTGATCTAAAATATTTGTCACGGAAAACTATTTTTAGTAGCTATAACCTCCACTAGGAGAATTTCAGAAATTCAAGCTTTATCTTGTAGGCCACCTTATCTGATCTTTCACAAAGACAGTCTCTCCTTCTGAACAAATCCCTCCTTTCTAACTAAAGTAGTCTCTGAATCCACTATCAGACTATTGAGTTACCAGTCTTCTTCCCCAACGTTACAAACAAAGGTGAATACTGCCTACACTTGCTAGATGTTCATAGACAGCTACATTTTTATCTTAACAGAATGAAAGATGTAAGAAAATCTGACCAGCTATTTGTTTCCTTTTCTAATGCAAGGTTTGGCAAACCAGTCAGCAAGGTGACCTTAGCCAGATGTCTCAAGGATTATATTTCGTTTATCTACAGTAAAAGCAAAATTGATTTACCTAGGGCAATTAAGGCACAACACTACAAGATCTGTAGCCACTTCAGCAGTTTTCAATCAAGGGCTTCAATGGATATTTGTGCAGCAGCAACTTGGGCTTTTCCACATACTTTTATTACTCATTACAAATGGGATTTGGTCTCAAAGGGTTGGGCATGCTTTGGTTCAGTGGTGCTCAGGAATATCCTTCCATGAGTCGTGCCAAGGTCTGAGGTAGCTGGGGACTCTGCCCCAGTCGTCAAGGATAAAATGAAAATTGGCAATATTAGATAAAGAAATTATGTACTTAACATAACGTTCCATCTGTGGTGTTCATTTTCATTTGTCCTTGACTTCCCTGCTTACATCCCCTGGCCTTTGAAGACTTTTTGGTCAAATTGATACTTTCGTATTGCTTAATATACTTATTAAGGAATAGCAGATATGGTTTCCACTAAGGTGTCTGTATCTATACTTTATTTCTAATCTGCAAACTTGCTCTGAGGTAACTGGGAGAGGGGGGATTATGAGCAAGGGTGACATTCAAGAGTTTTTGGCCTATGCAAGCTGTAGTAATGGCTGAGTGGGTTTCGATATGGGAACTGAACCCATTCACCAAGGATAAAAGAAAATGGACAACACAGATAGAACATTATGGCAATATGGCAAGTACATAACATCCTTTTGTTTTTTTTTTTTTTGTTTTTTTTGTCGAGTTTTGTCCTCACCCAGACCTCATATAGCACACTCAACTAGGTCCATGGCAACTTCGTCTGCTTTCCAATCTAGGACTTCAGTTGATGACATTTGTGCCGCAGCTACTTGGTCCAGTGCTCATACATTTATTGCTCATTACAAATTGGATGGAGTTCCAGAAGCAAGGCTGCCTTTGGTTCTGCAGTACTCCAGAACATTCTTCTGTGAGGGCCACCCGAGGTTCACATAGCTGGGATCTCTATCCCATCAGTTGAAGAACAAATGAAAATAACAATATTAGATATAGTTATGTACTCACCATAACTATGCATCTTCGTTATCCATTTTCATTCTTCCTCAAATTCCTTCCCCCTTCCTTTACTTTCTGGTGTGACCTTATGTTTGTGGTGGAACCTCTGTTTTATGTTTGAGCCCTATTCCTTTCTACCAGCCTGCCTTCAATATTAGCTTGAGATTAGTTCTTTATATTGGCTTTGAGGCAGCAACCTCAGTCTGAGGTATTGCAGAGTAACTGGCGCCTTATGGGTAAAGGGAGGAATTTGAAAGTTGGATCCAAGAGTTTAGTAAATGCAGAAATGGACAAAATAGATGCATAGTTATGGTGAGTACATAACTTTAATTTGTGCTCAATGATTACTTGCTTTGTAGTCTTTCTACGTTTATGCCTTTGGTCCAAAATGTGGCTGAAAAAGGGGTCTTGCTCCAGCCCACCTACCTAGTTAACAAATTGAAATAAATAAGTAAATCCTCCACAGGTGTCCTTCAGCCAGAGAGTGGGGGTAGCTGAAGGTCAGATATTTAGAGAGCGAGAGTTAATTTCTCTTCTGTGAAGGAACTCTTACTGTTTCAAATCTAGACCTTTTTCAGCCATGTCCATGCATTCCTACCAGTTCCTCCACAATGCCACATTTCATGTCTGTTGCAACATTTGCATTGAAGGAAACAGTCAAAATATTTCCCGTGGGCCACTGATAAAGACCTTGCCATTTTTCACCCCCAGTTCCTGAGATCTTACAGTTTTTAGAAGACTGGTTCTAGCTATTTCTTTGTATCAAGATGCATCTAGCAGCTACAGTGGATATAAAAAGTTTACACACCCCTGCTAAAATGCCAGGTTTTTGTAATATTAAAAATGAGACCACAATAAATCATTTCAAAACTTTTCCCACCTTTAATGTGACCTTATAAATCTGTACAATTCAATTGAAAAATAAATCTTTTAGGGAAAAAAATAATATAAAAAAATAAAAAATGTACAATATGCTGGTTGGGTAAGTTTTATTTATTTTACATTTCTTGACCATGATAGTCCGACTGGATATATGTCCATTTTCAGTGGAGGCCTGGGGAGAAAAGCTCCAGATAAGGCAGACAGACAACATAACGGATATGAGTCAAACGTATTTACAAAGCCCTCAGTAGGTACTCACAAATCTACACAGTGTGTAATAGTGTACAAAAACAACAGGTTGCAGCAAGCTGTTATGAGCAAGAGATGCGTACAATGTTGTTGTTGTCTTTCGGCTTTTCCCGGTTAGGGGTCGCCACCGTGGAACTCCAGTCCGCTAATGATTGGCAGTAGATTTTGACGAACGCCGAGGTGGCAGCTCGATGTTCAACCTTCAACGAAGGCACGCCCATTTATGTAGTTTTTCAAATGCCCACCCAAAAGCGGGGAGGACATGCAGACTCCACACAGAAGGCACTCCCCGCACTCCAGCCAAGAGTCAAATGGGAGAACCTCTTGCTATGAGGCAACAATGCTACCGCTGCACCACCGCGGATCAGATTAAGAGATGTGTACAATATTAATTTAAACAAGGCATTGAATAAGTAGTGATTAATCAGGGTTAATACAGGGACAAAGCCAGTGCTTTTTTAAAATACAGTTTGCGGCCTTTTTTGAAGAGACTTGAGGTTCGAGGATAAGGTTAGATGGAAGTAAATTCCAAGTTTTACCAATGATGTTGGCAAACAGGGAGTCAACGACTGAGTTAATGGCTTTGTGGGTTTGGGCCAACATTTTATTGATAGTAGTTGCCTTCAATTACTGTATGGCTTTATGATATTTTTGAGTGCCGGAGTATTTTCAGGTTGGTAAAGAATTTTGTGTGCTACTATAGGCTGATTGAACAGAAGTAGGCTAGGCAGTTCTAGCCACCCAAGAAGACTGAGGTTTAGACAGTGATGTCCTATATGTTGAGCCTATGGCAAATCTGGCATTATGGTTGTAACAGTGAGAGAGTTTGCCAAGTTCAGTTTTGCTCAAATTGGAGAGATAGGGGAGGCATATAGAAGGGCAGAGAGTAGGTGTGACCGGGCGATTGCAGTCCTAGCTAATGGAGTTAGAAAAGGTTTGCTTCTATATAATGAGCCAAGCTTCTTATTAATGTTTTTTATAGTTTTATTGATATGCAGATCAAATTTGAGATTATACTATTACTCCTAAAAGCTTAGTATGGTCATCTGGAGAGATAGAGGTATCGTTGTTGGATGTTATGTAGGAGAATGGGGTAGATCTACTGGCGGGGGTAAAGAGCAATTTAGTTTTGCTGGGATGTAACAACAAACGGTGATTAGAGAGTCAGTTTTCAACTGTGTTAAATGTGTTTTGTATTAAGGTTTGCAGGTCTAAAGGGGAGGAGGCAGTACAGATCAGGGTAGAATTGTCTGCATATTGAATGCAGGATGCATCAGGGATGGCAGTATGAAGATTGTTGTTGAAGATAGAAAAGAGTAGAGGACCTAGAATAGAGCCCTGGGGGACACCAAGGGTGAGAAGTTAGCAGGGTAGACAGTTTTGTCCTGCCATAATATACAGCCTGTTGTCTGCCATTCAGATAGGATAGGAACCACTGAATAGCACGCTTATCTAGGGAGATGGATTTTAGGGAATGGATGAGTAATTTGTCGTTGACCATATCAAAGGCCTTCAGCCTAGAAATAGGGCTGAAGATAGCCTGCTGTTCCTATTTTGGAATATGATATTTGTAAAAGAAAGGAGGGTGCTGAGGTAGTGCTGTGATGTGGCCTAAAGCTATGCTGAGAGTTGGCAAGCAGACCGTTCTGAATGACACAGTCCATAAGCTGCTTATGAACGCACTTCTCCATTAATTTGGCTAGTGGTGAGAAGAATGGCAGTGGGTCTGTAGTTGGGCAGTTTTGTTTAACTTCCTTCTTTGCGGAGTGGGATAACATGGGATATTTTCCAGACTGAGGGGATAATTCCATTAGTTAGTGCTCAGTTAATACCTGCCCAAAAGGATTGTTTTGGTGTTTAAATTGGAGATTCTGGTAGTAGTTTTTTTTGTCTAACAAAATGAGTTTTTTTTTAGATCATTTCTAAGTTGACGATATTTCACTTGGTCGAGGGGGGCTTTAGTTGTTCGCCATTTGACTATATTTCCAAGTTTGATTTTTATCTTGGTTTCCTCTGTGAGCCATGGATCAGTATTAGATTTAGTCTCTATTGTATGTGCAGGAGCATGGGAGTCAAGGATGCTCAGGAATTTATTGTTAAAGTTGCGGCTTCATCTAGTGGTAGATTTTTTAGGATTAACCAGTTGACCAATTTAAATTCATTTAGGAAGTTCGTAGGATTGAAGTTTTTATTCTTTCTGATTGTTTTGTACATAGTCTTGTGGTGGGTTTCTGCCATATATTTAACAGTATAAGTTAGTGAATGATCACTTAGGTCATCAGATGACCTGTATACAAGCTTGGGTGGCTATTCATAAGTACGTAGTCTAAGATACTTTCCCTGTTGTGGGTTTACTAATCCTAGTGGGAGAGGTTATTTGTGTGAGCCCAAACAGATTTATACGGGTGACAGGGGATTCAGCTGAGCAGGTTCACCAGTCGGTGTTAGTCACCAAGAACAATGGTTTCTTGGGGGTAGGTAGTGGTTAACCATTGGAGGATATCTTCCAGAGTGCTTATTTTATTGCCTGGGGAAATGTAGACACAGACAATATTTATACTCTTATTATTGTTAATTTGCATTTTGGTAATGAGGATTTTTGAATTATTAAATGGGGGTGGTTGAACTGGATCTCTATTAACACTTAATGTATTTTTGTAAAGAACTGCTATCTCACCTTCCTTCTTAGCTGTTCGGTATAATCTGTGTATGTTGTAGCCTGGGGGTAATACCTCATTATTGGCAGTAGAAGGTTTAAGCCAGGTTTCTGTAAGACTCATTATGTCAGGGGAAGGAACTGCTAAGAGGGCATGCAGGTTGGGGATTTTATTATTTATACTTTGAATGTTCAAGTGAAATGTCAGGAGAGCATTTGCAGGATTGTTAAGGAGTAGTTTATTGATGGGGTTGGTGGTGTAGGCACTATTGTCACCAGGTGGAGACGGGCCAGGGTTGGGATGGATGTTCCCATCTGTAATGAGGTTATATTGAAATCTGATTATGAGCTTCAGAAACTTATGAATAAGTCTTAGATAATGCTTGTCCCTTGGATTAGATTTTAAGGCTTTAATTGGGTCATGAGGTAAAGGGGATGAGGGTTTGGACGTGTGGGTGATAGTTAGATGAACTAACTTGTAAGAGAAGTCCAGGATGGTAGTTTGACATTTTGGGCAATAGAATCCGTGGTGGTACTGGTTTTCATAGGTGGTGAGGAGATGAAGGATAAGCATCAGGGAGAGAAGAGGAGAAAATACTAGTGTTTTTGTTGATGCTAGCGTAGCAAGGGGCCTGGCCATTATAGGGCACAGTTTTCAACCAGGATTTGGCAGGAAAGGAAGGAGAAAAGTTGGGTTGTAGAGAGGGAGGGCCACTTGTTGATGTGTGAGATGCTGGTAGGGAGGAAGAAGCAGGGGGAGTGACAAGGACAGTATAAATTTAATAGTACTGGGGGCGGGTGGGAATAGGGGGCAGGGCTCAACCAGACCACAAGATTTATACAATTAAGTAAAAATTAAGTGTGCACACCCTTAAACTAATACTTTGTTGAAGCACCTTTTGATTTAATTACAACATTCAGTCTTCTTGGATACACACCTTCCATCAATTAGAGACTCTTATTAACCCAAAATAAAGTTGAGCTGTCCTAGTAGGATTTAGGTTTAGGTTCATAGGTAGGTAGTAGGCTATCTGCCCAAAAGCATTTATAAGCCTAGCCGGAAAGTGTTGGCTTTCACCACCCCCTTAGATTAGTTCCCTGTGCCTCTGTCCAGCAGAGCCACTGAAGTGATCCCCGGGGTAAACTTCATTTCCCATCCACTCATCAAGGTTTCTCTTGAAGAGTGTTAGTGAGGAGCTCTGCCTAATGTAGATTGGAATCTTGTTCCAGAGCATGGAAAGTCTCTGGGACAGGAATCTATCCCTCCAGCACTTCCTATTTTGTCGTTGTGGTAGGTTTAGTTCCCTAGAGCGTGTGGTTTGAGGGGTTATGTTTTTTTTTTTTTTTTTTTTTTTTTTTTTAGGTGGAGCATGTCCATCAGTTCTGGGTTGGACATGGCCTTTGTATGTCAGGCAGAGATCACGTCTGAGTAGGCGGTATGCAACCGAGTACAGCTGGAGTTTCTTCAGTCGAGTTGCATAGGGCATCTGTTTGAGGCCAGTGATCCTCTTGGTGAGGTACTTCTGTGGTCTTTCCAGCTGTTGCAGGTGTCTTGTAAGGTACATCCCAAATGGGGCGTTGTACTCTATGATGGGTCTGATGAGTGATGCGTAAAGGGGCACAGTCCTCTTTTTAATCTGGATGCAAACCCTATTGTGATTAGGTGGGCCACATAGAAGAATTTTCTAACCACTTTGGCAACGTGATTATCAAAGGAGAGATTGCTATCTACTTGGGTCCCCAAATCTGTTATTACAGCTTCCATATTTAGGGGGCTGCCACCTATGTGGTAGTTTGTGGGTACTTTGTTTTTTCCAAAGGGGATAACTATGCACTTTTTGGCATGTAGCTTGAGGCCATGGTTTTGACACCAGGCATCTGTCTCAGTGAGACCCTTTTGGAGGATGTCTGTATCAGCCGGAGAGTCAGTTATAGCCCCTAGTTTGCAGTCGTCTGCGAACTTGGTCAGCCATAGTCCTCCTGTGCTTGCCTGTACCTCTGAGAAGTATATGCCGAACAAGAGGGGTCCTAGGACTGAGCCCTGGGGAACGCCACTTGTAACCAGTTTAGACTCAGACCTAACTCCTGCAACTCTTACCATGTGGGTTCTGTCCGTGAGCCAGTTGGCAGCCCAACTCATGATGTAGGGGTTTATGTTCAGGCTGGTGAGCTTGTCTATAATACCAGAATGGGGAATGGAGTTGAAGGCCTTTGCGAGGTCTAGGTAGGCTGTGTGGACCACCTTTCCCTCATCTATAGCCTTGGTAACTGTCTCAATGAAGTCTACCAGATTTAGGAGGCATGATCTGCCCTTAAAGCCGAACTGGGTAGGGTCCAGTGTTTGAAGGTCCCCAGTGTCTCTGTTAATGAGATCCATGATGATGCGCTCCATAGCCTTGCAGACCAAGCCAGTCAGGCTTATAGGACGATAGGTCCCGGGGTCTGTTGTGGCTCCACCTTTGTGGAGTGGAATAACCGTTGCTGTGTGCCACTCTATGGGCATGTTGCCTGTGGAGAGGCTGAGTTTGAATAGTGTGTTTAGGTGAGGGGTTAGTTCATCTTTGAGCTCGTGTAGGACGCAGCCTGGGGCACTGTCCGGTCCCATTGATGCTGTGTTTTTGGCTTTGGAGAGGGCCGTTTTCACCTGAATGTCTGTGATTTCAGGGGCACTACATTCTTCTGGTATGGTTTTGGGCCCTTTTGGGGGTGGGAAGGGGGGTGAAGTTTGCACTGAACCTGTCTGCCAGGATGTTGGCGATAGCGGTCGGTTCAGTGTACTTTGTGCCATTCTGCACCAACACCGAGCAGATCTAAGAATTGCCACTTAAGATTCTTGACATAGCTAAAGAATGCCTTGTGGTTATCTTTGGAGTCCTTGGCAATTTTTTTTTTTAAGCTAGCCTTGGATGATTTTATGAGGGATCGTAGTTTCGTGCTGATACTGTTCAGGGATATCTTCCCTTCTTGGGATTTTACTCTCTTCTGTACTAATTTCCTCCTCCTGTTGTATAGCTTGTTTATGGCAGGGGTCCACCAGACTGGTTTCCTTTTCTTGGAGGAGTGAGTCTTGGTTTTGCTTGGGATAGCACTATCCATGCATTTTTGTAGGTGCCCGTAGAGTGCATTAGTAAAGGATTTTGCAGCTTGGGCAACGTTATCCTTTAGCATGGGGGATTTCAAACTTTCCACTTCGGTCTTAAGTAATGTGAAGTTTGCTTTTGAAAAGTTTTTCATGGTGGTTTCTTTGACCGGGTGTGGGGACGGAATGTGGGCATCCAGAGTGATTAGTTTATGGTCAGATCTAACCAGCGAGGGGTTGAGCTCTGGTGTGGAACACCCGGTCGCCCATGTTGGTGATGACCAGGTCCAGTATGTTGTCACCTCTGGTGGGGGTGTTGACCAGTTGATCCAGGGCATTTGAGTTTATAAATTCTAGGAAATGTTGGGCAAGGGAGTTAGTGCTTGAGTAGTTCTCCCAGTTAATGTTTGGGTAATTGAAATCACCCAATATCAGGGTGTTTGGTAGGACCTTTATGTTTCCAGAAATGCAGAATGGGGGTCCTGGGACATGGTGGGTGATCTGTAGCAAGCTAGAATTTGAACTGCAGTTCTGCCCATTGTTAGTTGCACATGGATGATCCCTGAAGCATCGTGCTGTGCCACTAACCTGGAGGTGAGGGTATCCTTGATGAATATGGATACACCCCTGCCTTTTGTATTTTGATCCGGGTTTTGTGGCCGACATGTATGGTATGAGTTGTAGCCTGTTAGTGCTGGGGTGCTCTCTGGAGCCTTAAACCAGGTTTCTGTTGCTGCACATATATTGATTTTCTCCATACTGAGGATTGCCTCGAGTGCGTGCATTTTGAGGTTGACTTCTGGCACTGAGTAGCATTACCCTCAGTTTTTTGTTGTGCTATTTACGGCAGTGGGTTTGTCTTTTGAGCCTTGCCTAAAAAAGGGGGGTGGCAAGAGCCTTAGCCAGTATTCGAAAGCCTAAGGGTGACAGGTGTAAGCTGTCTCTAGCAAAGCAGCGTGGCTTGTCGAGCACGTCATACCAGGCTGACAGACACTGGATCCCCTTTGAATGACACCTGAAGCTTAGCCAATTGTTGAAATTGATAATTTTTTCTTTATGCCGTGGTATCATTCTTGGTGAGGGCAGGATGCTAGTCAGGGTCATACCAGCCTGAGATACATGATTAGAGAGCTCTTCCATGACTTTTTTCATGTAGTCCAGGGAGGTACGGCTCAGGTCATTCACACCAACATGAACAATGACAGAGTCATATTTGTACTTGTTCTGGAGTGACCTGAGTGCTTGTGTTACATGGCAGATCCTGGCACCTGACAGGCAGCTAACAGTAACCTTCTCCTTGTTCAGCCTAGTGAGTGGGACGTCAGTGTGCCTGACTATAGAGTCACCTATTACTAGTGTGTTGGATATGTTATTTTGCCTTAAGGACTGTGAATGCGTGACACACTGTTTTTGTGAAGTATGTGTTTCATGGTTTGTGTTGAGGGGTGGAGGTTGCTTAGATGTCTGCTTTGGAGGTCTCTGTTGCTTTTGCAGATTTTTATTTAGAGCTTCTGTGTATGTTTTTGTGTATTTGTGTGCTTTTTGCCAGTGCTGGTTTCATAGGTCTATGTGAGACTGGTGGTGTGATGCAAGTAATTCCCTTCCTCTTGTCTGTCTGGTCCCGTCTTGGGTTGAGAGAGCTTAGCCTCCATTTTGACTGTATAATTGCATCTCTCACATGTATTAATGTTTGGTGGTAGGAGGAGAGGGTTGTCTGTGTACATGAGGAAGTTGTAACATTGCCTCAAAATGCCCAGATTCACCAGTTGGACCGGAGAGTACACCTGAAACTGCCCTTTGGACATGCCTGGATAGGTACAGTGAGCTGTTTTACTGATTGGCTGGTAAGGTCGAATAGAGAGCCTTGTCCTTCTCTACAGTGTAGAGGGGTCTAGTGCTAAGGTTTATTAGTGCTTGCTATGAGTTTTGAGCAAGTGCCGGGCTTAGAAGTGAATGGTTTGAGTGCTTAAGTTGAAAGTTTGTCTAGTTCCAAGGGAAAAATTGAAGAGTACACTTTGTGGAGCCGAGAGTAGTTATACCTTAACTGCCCGGCATGCAAAAACGCACTAATGTGGGGAAATGAAAGAGAGAGAAATTAGCCCAAAATGGCCAAAAAACTACTATTTTCTGGGCTGAAACCACTCCTCCAGGGACAGATAGGCTGCTCAAAGCTCCCCTCTCTCACAGGTGAACAGAGAAACTTCCTTCATTCCAAGTAAGGTATGGGCAAAGACAGAAACTTGTAACACAGCCCTGAATTCAGCACTAACCTGAAAACTGGACTATACTAGCTTAGAAAAGCGGGAAAACAAGTATAAGTTTTTTGTTTTTTTCAGAAAATAAAGCAGATACAATCAAAAAACACTTTAAATGCACACAAATGGCTATCACACTTGAGTGTGTAGCCTACAGCAGTTTTCCTGACATTCTCAGTTGCCTGCTACAGCAAAAGCCGTGGTTCACAGAGAGCTTACAAAGCATCAAAGGGATCTCATTGTTGAAAGGTATCAGTCAGGAGAATGGTGCAAAAACATTTCCATAGCATTGGATATATCATGGGACACCATGAAGACAGTCATCAAAAAGTGGAGAAAATATGGGACAGCAGTGACGTTGCAAAGAACTGGGCGTCCCTCCAAAATGTATGAAAAGACAAGATGAAAACTGGTCAGGGAGGCTGCCAAGAGACCTACAGCAGATCAGGGAGGCTGCCAAGAGACCTACAGCAACACGGAAGGAGCTGCAGGAATTTCTGGCAAGTACTGGTTGTGTGCTACATGTGACAACGATCTCCTGTATTCTCCATATGTCTGGACTATGGTGCTAGGGTTGCAAGACGGAAGCCTTTTCTTACACTGAAAAACATCCAGGCCTGGCTAAAATTTGCAAAACAATACATAGTCTCCAAAAAGCATGTGGGAAAATGTGTTATGGTCTGTTGAGACCAAAATTGAATGTTTTGGCCACAACTCCAAAAGGTACGTTTGGCACAAAAACAACACTTTGCATCACCATAAGAACACCATCTCCATGGTGGTGGCAGTATCATTCTTTGGGGTTGCTTTTCTTCAGCTGGAACTGGGACTTTAGTCAAGGTGGAAGGAATTATGAGCAGTTCCAAATACCAGTCACTTTTGGCCTAAAACCTTCAGGCGTCTACTAGAAATCTACTAGAAATCTGAAGATGAAGAGGAATTTCATCTTTCAACACGACAATGACCCCAAGCATACATCCAGATGAACAAAAGAATGGCTTCACCAGAAGAAAATGAAAGCTTTGGAATGGCCCAGCCAGAGCTCAGACCTAAATCCAAAAGAAAATCTGTGGGGTGACCTGAAGAGGACTTGTGCACAAGAGATGCCTTCGCAATCTGACAGATTTGGAACACTTTTGCAAGGAAGAGTGGGCAAATATTACCAAGTCAAGATGTGCTATGCTGATAGACTCCTACCCAAGAAGACTGAATGCTGTAATTAAATCAAAAGGTGCTTCAACAAAGTATTTAGTTTAAGGGTGTGCACACTTATGCAACCAGCATATTTTACGTTTATTTTGTATATTTTTTCCCCTAACAGATGTTTGTTTTTCATTTGAATTGCACAGGTTATGGGTCAAGTTAAAGGTGGGTAAAGTTTTGAAATGATTTATTGTGGTCTCATTTTTTATATCACAAAAACTTGGCATTTTAGCAGGGGTGTGTAAACTTTTTATATCCACTGTATTTCTAACTTTCGCCGTCACAGTTTTATAGGTTCATAGGTTGGTACTGAGCTATCTGCTCGAAGGCATATATTAGCCCAGCCACATTGTGCGGTATTCACCGCCCCTTTAGTAGTTCCCTAGACCCTTGTACTAGCAGCTAGTACCCTTGGCCCCTATCTAGTAGTGCTGTTGGTGTGATCCCCGGTGTGAACTTTCCCGGTGGGAAATATTTACTGCATTGTCTTTGTGTTCACTGACAGCTAAGCTGTGTTACCTCAGCAGAACTAAAGGTATAAAAAAATCTTGTAGGTAGGTAGAGCTGGACAGAAAGTATCCAAGGTTATATTACCTGGGTGGTTTTCCGAGTGTATTACCTGTTACAACAAATGTGCCAAAAGTTTGTTCTGCTAGGGCTGCCACTACATCATTTTCAGCAGTACTTCACTTATTTTTGTTTATGACATGGGCTTCTATGCATAACTTTGTAAGATACTGTAAGTAGGTTGTGTCAAAATCAACCTCCGAGTCTTCCATTCTTCATGCTGTTCTCTAATAGTGCTACTGTAGAGGAGAAGCTTGGGAGTCTATCCTGCTGTTGAAGGAAATGGAGTGGATCATATAAGATGCACATTTTTTTGTTCTTCAAAATGTTAGATCTCCAAAAATTGGAATTGGTGGCAGAACCATTTGTTTTTGGTGTTTCATATCTTGATGTGCTCTGCCTTTGATGATGCTACTTACTTCTTTTTTTGAATGTTAGATCTCCATGATCCTTGTCTGTCTACTTCAAGGTACATGCCCACCATCCCGCTACTTAGAGAAAGTTCTCATGCTGGTGAATTGGTAGAGGGGCACTGGTTGCATATAGGTATTTTAGCTAGTCTTTAAAGATAAAGGGCCAGACATGATCTGGAGAGAAAATGTGGTGTGGTGCATTATTGAGCCTGGGAGAGACTTAAAGGTGTTGAGTGACTGCTACATTTGGCATCCCAAGCTGCTGTTGAGGTGAATGGAAATTGCAGACCTAATATCACAGTAAGTACATAACCTGTTTGTGTTATCACTCACACAGAAGTTTTCGTGCAGTCTCTCCCTCTAATTTAGCAACAGCACAATACTGTATAACTGTGACCGCATGATCACCAGAGTCTTTTGAAATACTGTATACTGTATTGTGCTTAGTCACTGGGCTTTTGTTTTTAATAGATTTCCTCTTTCTTTCCTTACTGCAGAAAAGGAAAATGGAAGAAGGTGAAGTTTCTGTTGGAAACAAAATTCTTTATCCTCTCAAGAGTGGGGGAGATGCTTCACATCTGTCTCGGTCTCCATCATCAAAATTAAAAATTATCCACTTGATGCACAGGCCACGTACAATCATGTCACGGTACACTACACGAGCTGGGACTAGCCATGATCTGTCAGGTACCCGGGCTGGCAGAGATGAGAGGTTCAAGCGGAGACAACTTCTTCGGCTACAAGCTGCAGAGCGCTGTAAGCAGCTGGTGCGAGAGAAAGAGAATAACCCTAGTGGTAAAATGGAATTGTCTGAGGTTGAGAGGGCTAAGATTCGTGGTTCCTACCTCACTGTAACATTGCAGAGACCTCCAAAAACCATGAATGGTGCTTCCATTGTCCCAAAGCTGCAGGCAATCACACCAACTACCAATCTGAGGCAGGCGCCCCGGGTGGTTTCACGCTTGTCTACTGATGAGGGCTGTACTGCTACAGACTATTCATGCAAAGACTCTGATCAGGAGGACAGAGAAGAGGAGGAGGAATGTGAGGAGGACTGTGTAATGCAGAAGGATGTGTGGATGTCCGTATTCCACTACCTCAGTCGGAAGGAGCTATGTGAATGTATGAGAGTCTGCAAAACTTGGTATAAATGGTAAGCTATGAAATACTTTGGTAAAACATGCTCGCACATTAGCACTACACCTAGAAAACATGCACTGGAATTGTCCTTATTGATGTAGTACTCTGATATTTGTTGAGTCAACATATATACTGGTATTTGCTGCAGTCTGCAAAAGAAAATGCTGATGCATTCAGCTGAGTTTACTTAAAACAGTAATCTTGATGTATGGAATTTAAGTGTCTGTAAAACTGGATGGAAATAATAAGCTGTGAATTATTAATACTAGTTTTATGTATACTGTGTGCATTTATTTGTCTGTTTACCAGTAAAGTCTGCCGGAGAAAGGCCCCTTTTGAGAGATGGCCCAGGGAGAAAGGCTTCAGTGAGTTACACCATCAGTTACATTGCATATAATATGAAAAAGCACATAAACAGTAATAAACTTATAAAATACAAAAAAATATATTTACAGTAATAGTCGTTTTCAGTAACAGTTGTCTTTAGCAGCCATTTAGCAGAAATCTAGGTCATCGGCTGCAGTGTTGAATGAGTTTTGCATCAGAAACAGTAATACATATGGTAAGCAAACAGATGGACTGTCAAGCATGATAGGACACAAAGTATCTTATCTGAAATGCATGCAAGATGCACAAAAATATGGATACGGATGTAAGAAAAAAGGGGTTAGCTGGGAGAGAACATATGATTCTGTATAGGACTTAGAAGTAAATAGAAGATGACTGGCTAGCGAAAGGTGAAGTTCAAAGAAGGAATACGAGAGAGATTGTATAGGTTATGGGTAGGTCTGAAAGACAGTATGAATAAGTGAATGGATTAGATGGCAGAGATGGTGAGGAAACAGTAAAGAAGTACTGCTGTAGGCTCTGTAAGCAACTGTACAAGAATATTTGCAGATTTGTCTCTACCAAGGTGTCTTTAAATATAAGCAATTTTCCCCTGAAAAAAAATGATTTTGGCACATTTGCTTTTGAATGCACAGTGACACAAGGCTAACAATGCATTCAGTCCTAGAAGCTAGAATATGCCAGCACTGTTTTGAGTCTAAATGCTTAAGACGAAAATAATACTTGCACAGTACTACATTACTTTGGTACTTTTGCTGATTCTATGCTCATTTTCTTCTGTAGTTAGGAAAACAAATCAACAGTTGCATTGCTGAGAGTTTCAGCAGATCTGTGATTGAAAATAAGCTGATAATGTACTGATGAGAGTTCAGGATATCTGTGGTTTAATTTTGTATCTGCACCTGCCGTTCTTGCGGGGGTCTCTGTCTTTCTATTAGTTTTGTATCACCAAATATCACACTTGGAATCTTCAAAACTGTTCAAGTTGACTTCGCACATTATTGAATTTAACATCACATCCTGCATCTCTAATGTCACACAACCCACTAGGTAAGGAGAAATGTCTTTACCCCTACATTTCATCAGTGTTGCTGCTTCCTGTGGCTGTAATTGACTAAACATGCGAGTCAGTTTAATGAAATCAGCTATCAGCTATTCCCATTTTGAATATATCTGATGCAGTCATATCTAGGTCACCAGAGTTTCATTTTAAGACAGCAGAAGCAGGGTATTCTGAAAGAGTGTATCAGCCGTTGACTCTGTAGGAATGCCCAGGCAACAAATGAGATTTTTTAGCCTTTTGGCACTTTTGAATTATACAATAGAGCACAGGTATCTTCCAAGGTACAAAAAGTTGCATGTTGCCATTGACATGTCTGAAGGACTTTGACAAAGTTAACACTTTGTATCTAAACTCTCCTTTGCTCAAGGTATTCTGCAAATACTGGATTTTAGAATATCCAGAAGATTTGCAGTTTATGCCATATCAGTCCAAGTTTTCCTGAGTCCAGATTCTTCTGGCTTTCCTTGAATTAATTTCCCCTGTTTCACTATAGTAGTAAGTTGCGTTGGATGTGCAGGCATTCATAGACATTCGTACTTGTCCAAACCCCACACCTTTGCACTTGAGTTCCCATTAATTGATTCCATTTCTTTTATATCTGTGGTTGTGCTGCTTTCAAGGCTGTATGTCACATTAGTTTAAGATTTTGCGAAGCTGCACTGATCTGATAGGAGTTTATTTTTAGTCTTTGTTATCTTTTGCTGCTGTTACATGTTAGCTATCAACCTGTTGTCCAAACTTCACCAAAGCTGCAATCTGAAGTTGTTAATCTTCTTCCTATTCATCACTGATGGGTTCAGTTTCAAGCCCTCGGAACCGAGTCAGCCTTATACCAAGCTTGCATGCACCAAAAGCTCTTAAGCTAAGCTGTTACCCACAATGCCCTTTACTTAGTTATCTCAGATCTCGTTTGCCGCACAGCCATATAGCAGTGTTTCACCGAGCTCTCCAGCCAAGTGATTTATCTTATACATTTACAAGTTTTTGTAAAAGGTTTTCACATTTGTTGCTTGTTCTTTGATATCTTTTTATTCTCAGCTCTACCCACAGGTATCCCATTCGTACCATTGTTGGTATTTTGAACTTTCTACCCTTGTGGTATCTTCTTACCATTGTTGGTATTTTCTCTCTCTCTACTTTCTTTATTTTCTCCACTTTCCTCACTCTTTTCCTTTTGTGTGAGAGTGTGTGCTGTTATGCCTGAGAAGAAGGGAACCTTGGAGGTTTAAGCACTGCTCTTCTTGCAGTGGTAAACTTCCGAATAACGACCTTCATGAAGAGTGTGTGTACTGTTTGGGGGATTCCACATTTGTCGGCGAAACCCCCATATGATATTTGTGCTAGCATCAGTCAGTGGACACTGAATGAACATCAGAATAAATTGATTTTGAAAGGCCTGCTTGCGTCATCCTTTTCTGAGGCTATTTCTGTGATGGAAGTCTCATCCCCTCCTTCTGTGGGCAAGAAACGTCCTCGCTCAAACCCCTCTTTACCGGCTGGTGACAGAGGTAAAAGCCATAAGCACAAGGCCCGAAAGTCTTCCTCCAAGTGCCGTACTGCCTCCTCTGTTCCGACTTCGGCTCCAGCGAAGCTTGCCGAAGTCGCCTCGTCTGCACCTACCCCAGCACTGACAATTAACGGCACCATCTACTATTTCTGTTGTGATCAGTTTGTCAGTTTCTTTCTCGGGACCGATGTCACCCACCTCCGCTCCGATGTCTGTTCTGACAACAACTTCGGAACCGTTTTTGACATCCACCCCTGTTGTGACTTTGACTCAGAGCCCATTCTCGTCTTCAACCATACCGTTGTTGCTGGTTTCTAAGTTGTAATCGTGGGTGCCGATGTTCATCGTGTTACCCTGCTTGCAGTCATCACACTTGGGTTATCCTGCCGTCAGGCGGTCCCGCAGTCGGCTCGAATTCCAAAGTCTTGGTCTGGCGTCGGTTGCTGTCGCTTCTTCCCTGACGTCAGTGTGCCAGGGGTATACAAGAGGCATCCGACGCCATTTTTTTTCAGTCTTCCTTGCCGTACGGTGCCCGAAGCAGAAGCAGTTCGCAAGTGCCGGTCGGCCGACACCTGAGATTTTCGAATAGAGTTTGTCCGAAGTGTTCAAAGCTAAGTACCCCGTTGGGGAACCTTTTCTTGCCTCAGTCCGATGTCAGAAAAAGTTAACAATTGCATTTCTTGTGGGAATCAAATACCTCATAAGGACTTTCATTCATATTGTATTCCTTGCCTAGGCCCAGACCACGACATCACTGGTTGTCAGTTTTGTGCTAGGTTCAATAAGAGAACTGTAAAGCGACGCTTTGATTTCGCACGACACTACTTCGGTAGGAAATTTTATTACACTATGCCGTCGGAGCAACAGACTACCATCGTGCATAAAAAAACGCAAAGATAGACAGGCAGCCTAGATCTAAGCCAGACTCCGAGGCCTCGGCTGGGCCGGTCGCCGGTCCTCCGGTTTTCAGTGAGGCGCCTACGCAGCCCCTGGCTACCGCAGAATCGGAACCCCAGACCGCTTCGGATTCTCTAGCAGAGAGGTCTAGGCCGACGCAGCCTTTTTCTTTAGGCCCTACCGACAACATTGCAGAAGGAGAAGCCAGTGCTGTAGAAACACCTTCGGTTTCAGAAGGTGTCCACACCGACTACTCTCACCATAAAATCTTATGCTAAGCTTAAGACTCCTCTTAAACCAAAACGGACTGCACTTTAGTCTCCAGTTCAAGGCCCCATGCCTAAGAAATAGATGCTTAAAATGGCTGAAGATTTGATTTCTTTAATCAGGGATTCCCAACCCCCCCCCCCGACAAAAGGCTTAGACAAGAGGAGGATTATGCCTCCTCTAATCAAGTGTCTATTTCCTCAGGCTCCTCTGAGGAACAGGAATACTCCTTTCCCCCTTATGAAGATTCTGATGCTGAAGATTCCATTCCCTCAGCTTCTCCCCCTGAAGACTATTCCTTTGGGGAAACCTTACATACCATGAGGGAACATTTCCACTGGGAAAGTCAGGACTACTCAGACTCAAAGAAAAGGCTCCGAGAGTTTCTTTTACTCCTCCAGCACAGACAACTTGCTGTCCCCCCAGTTTTAGACATTGTGGATGATAGTTTATTTAGAATCTAGTCTAAATCCAGATTCTCTGCCTCCTGCTCCAGCCAAACCAGATAGATACTATAGAGTGCCTGACTCGCACAAATTCCTTTACAAAAGCCCTGTTGTTGATCCAGAGACAATCTCCCAGGGTCCTGAAGGGGCTAAGGCTTCTGTGACCAAAAATCCTGTACCCTCTGAAAGGGACTCCAGAGCACCAGATAGGTGGGGGAAGAAGGTTTACACCTCAGCTACTCTGGCTATGAGAGCACTAAATTGTCAATTTCACATGCTTAAATTCCAGCAATTCATAATGTCTCAAATAAAACAAAAGATGAGCACACACCCTCAACAGTCTGAATTCAAGGAAATGCAGGATCTGTTGCATGCAGCTGAACAGGTGGGAAAATATACTTTACAATGTGGGTTTGATTCCTTGTCAGCTTCCTGTAGAGCCGCTGTTACTGGGTCTGTTATACGTAGACATGCTTGGTTAAAGGAACAAACTCTGCCTGATCATGTTAAAGCAAAGTTACTAGATGCACCCTTACAGCAGGATGTCTTATTTGGGGTTAAAGCAGAAGAGGTTTTAAAGAAAATGGAGGATGAGGCAAAATCTATACAGACGTTCAAAGATTTCTTACAGATGCAGCCCCCACACTTCAGCAGAAATTGGCCAACAAAAAAATTGGTCCTTTCCAGCTTCTGACAGACCACAGAGGGGTAAATACAGGCATCCAAGGGGCAGAGGACAAGCACAAATCCCTTACAAACACCGCCAATGGGGCACTGCAACACAAAAGGGAGGAGAAGACAGGTCCCAAACTACTAGAAGGCAAACACAATCACTTAAACCTCAAACTGCCAAGCAAAACTCTCTTGGCAGCTCCCTTGGGAGGAAAATTAGCACTTTTTGCAGACAACTGGCGCATCGTCACAAAGGACAAATGGGTCCTAGACATTATTTCACAAGGATACAGATTCCATTTCCACACCTTGCCAAGGATGAAAGGCATGCCAAACCTGCTACAAAATCAATGGGCAGAGGCACAAAAGCAAATTACAGCTCTCATGGGCATGAGAGCCATTCAGCTGGTACCTACACAGGAGCAAGGCCAAGGATTTTACTCAAGGCTCTTTCTAGTCCCCAGAAAGGACAATGCTTGGAGACCCATTCTGGACCTTTCAATTCTAAACACCTTCTTGCAAGTACCCAAATTCAAGAAGCTAACACTACAGCAGCTTCTTCCCATGTTGGGCAAGAAAGCTTGGCTAGTAATGTCGGACCTCAAGGAGGCATACCTGCATGTCCCTATCAGACAAAATTGCAGAAGATACCTCCGCTTCATTGCAGGTTCAACCCATTACCAATTCTCTGCACTGCCCTTTGGCTTATCTACTGTGCCCAGGGTCTTCACAAAATGCCTGGTACCAGTAATTGCGTACTGCAGACAAAGAGGAATTCAAATATACCCATACCTGGACGACTGCCTCATCCAAGCAGAAAGCAAGGACACACTCTTACATCATCTGGCTTTTGTAAAACACCTTCTAAGTTGCCTAGGGTACACAGTAAACGAAAAGAAATCAAAACTAGTGCCCTCAAAAAATATGACATTCCTGGGTGCCAGCTTGAATACAACGGCCCAGATGGCTTACCTGATGCCAGACAAACAACTACAACTAACTCAATACTTCAAAACAATGGCAACAAAGACCCAACTCCCTGCAAGAAAAATTCTGCAGGCCTTGGGCTTCATGGCATCTTGCATACTACTAATACCATTTGCAAAACTGCATATGAGGAAATTACAATGGTACCTAAAAAGTGTATGGACTCAACACAGCCACAGCTTGGAAACAATGATACCTCTCATTCCCTGCCTACAACAGGAGTTTCTATGGTGGTCACAGGCATGTCACCTCAACAAGGGTCAGCCTTTCACCTTACCCCCAGCCAGGCAAACTATGACAACAGATGCATCGGACTATGCCTGGGGAGCACATATGGCAGGACGGTGTGTTCAAGGCATATGGACTGCAGATCAAAGAAATCTGCACATCAATCAAAAATAAATGGTAGCTGTACAGAATGCCCTGACAGCCTTCAAGGACCTCTTACATCCAGGACAGCTTCTAATAATGACAGACAACACCACAGTAATGTGGTACATAAACAATCAAGGGCGTACACACTCCTACCCTCTATGCAGGCAAGCAATGACCTTGTGGAACACAGCACTTACCAAGTTCAATTACAAGCTCAATTCCTGCCAGGAAAAAAGAACACATTAGCAGACAACATAAGCAGAAACATCATGGATCCCCATGAGTGGAAACTGGATCCACAAGTATTTGCAATGATAACTCAAAAATGGGGACACCCAGACATAGACCTGTTTGCCAGCCCCCAAAACTATCAGCTAACAAATTTTTGCACAAGGACATTTCACCGCCAAGCTTGGAAAGTGGATGCACTCATTCAGTTGGAATATGCTGTCAGTATATGCCTTCCCTCCATTGCCCCTTCTCATAAAGATGCTGCTGAAAGTCAGGATGGAGAGACCCTGAATGATACTCATTGCCCCAGATTGGCCATGCCAGCACTGGTACCCACTATTAAGGAGTATGGCCCAGGGCCCACCATGGATTTTACCACAAATTTCTCATCTGCTCACACAGCAAGACAGTCAGATACTACACAGCCAGCTCAACACCTTAAATTTGGCTGCATGGCAAATCTCCTAAGCAACCAGCCAGCTCGCTCCTGTTTCACAAGCTGTTATGGATGTTATTCTGGAGGCCAGGAGGCCCAGCACCAGGAAAGCCTACTCAGACAAATGGAAAATGTTTTGTGCCTGGAACCAAGCTAAAGGCCAAAATACCCTTCTGCCGGACATACCTCAGATTCTACAATATTTAACTGAGATGTTACACAAAGGACTTTCTTTTTCATCTATTAAAATCCACACTCAGTTACTTCAGCTCACTACAACACGGATTCTCCCTTATTTTCTCATCAACTTCTAAGGCAGTTTCTCAAAGGGGCCAAAAACATTAAGCCTCCCAGGAGAGCATCAACACCAACTTGGGACCTCAATTTTGTTCTAGAAAAACTTACGCTACCTCCTTTTGAGTCAGCTTTCTCAGCCGACTTAGTTTGTATCATGGAAGACTGCCCTGCTGCTAGCAATTACTTCAGCCAGAAGAGTGTCAGAGCTTCAGGCTCTAATGGCGGTAGAGCCTTTCCTAATTTTTCATCAAGACAGAGTTTCTCTACGGACTAACCCCTTCTTTATGCCTAAAGTGTTTTCCAGTGTGGCCCTAAATCAAACCATCCATTTACCCACCTTCTTTCCAAATCCGCATAACAAAGTAGAAAGACTTCTGCATTCCTTGGACATTCACAGGCAGCTATGTTACTGCCTGGATAAAACTAAGGTTTTCAGAAAATCTGACCAGCTTTTTGTATCCTATGCTACAGCATCACAAGGAAAGGCCATCTCAAAACAGACCATTTCCAAATGGATAGGACATTGCATACGTTTTTGCTACACCCACCATGGAAAACCAGTTCCTGCTAGCATTAGGCCCCACTCCACCAGGGCAGCAGCTACATCTACAGCCTTCCTCAGGTGGGTGCCTACCAAGGATATTCTGGAAGCTGCAACTTGGAGTTCAGTGCACACCTTCACCAAACGCTATCACTTACCACTTTACTCTAAGACTAGAGCTGGCTTTGCCACTGCTGTTTTGCAGGGCCTTCTAGCCTCCTCCAGCCCTGTTTGACTCCACCTCCCATCCTTAGCTTTGGGATTCTACCCAAGTGTGATGACTGCAGCAGGGTAACACGATAAACATAGTACAGTTTTGTACCTATCATAAATGTAGATGTTCGAGTGTATACCCTGCTGCAGTCCAGGTTACCCTCCCGCAGTCCAGGTTACGCTCCCTCCATCCCCTCTGACCTAACTAAAACCTTTCAATACCTCAAAATCTAATGCAACCTTTGTGGTGTACTTGCTTATAGCTGGAGGGATGTTTTGCTTGTTTTGGTACTATCTACTGACCACCTTTTTGGGGGGGCACCTGACATCTGGGGCAAGAAAAACTGAAGAAAATGGCGTTGGATGCTTCTTATATACCCCAGGTGCACTGATGTCAGGGAAGAAGCGACAGCAACCGACGCCGGACCAAGACTTTGGAATTCGGGCCGACTGCGGGGACTGCCTGATGGCAGGATAACCCAAGTGTGATGACTGCAGCAGGGTATACACTCGAACATCTACATTTATGGCAGGTACAAAACTGTACTTTCTGTGATACACCAGGGACCCGATATTCGTCATATGTAGACCCATTTGCCTGGCAAGCCTGCAGCCCCCTTTTGGACCAGCCTGATTCCCCCTCTGGGGCATTGGTAAGATCCACCAAGAGCCTTTCAGAATTGGATGTGATGCGCCTTTTTGACCAGCTGCTGACCACCAGGGGAATTTCGAATTTGCCTAGACCCTATCCCACTCCAGGCTTTGGGTCTATTACTCCAGCGACCCCTACATACTCTCCTTCCTTTGATCCCTCGGTTTCAAGGCTCATATATCCGGCGTTTTCTTGAGGACCCCCTTCCTCGGTGCTGACAATGACCGTGTCAGAAGGCCCCTTTGGGTGTCTGTTCCTTCAGAACCCACCCTCCCTCAATCTCATGCTTGGGAGGTGGAACCTCCAGTTCCTGTTCTGACTGTGTTGTCAGTCCCGGCCTTGGATGAGGGTGACTACTGCTCCGAGTTTGATTGAGGCTCTGTCCCCAGGGGTGGACCGTGTGGAGCGGGGTGTGACCCCGGTTATGATTTTGTCGTCTTCCGTTCCGGGCTCCCACTCCTCTTCCTGGGTGATGGAGAAGGTGCTTGCTTCTAGCAATCCTCCTATGCCTGTTATCCCCCCAGTTCCTTCTGAGCCGCAGCTGTCAAAGGCCAACCTCCTGGGACTCCAAGAGTACAAGGCCCAGGAAACCCCTGTCCAGGGTATTTCCCTTTCTGAGTCTTCTTCGGATGCTCCCACCGAAGAACCCCCTCAGAAACGGGTATAAGAGGAAACACATGGACTCCCCAGAGGAGTCCCTCACAGAAGATACGGAGTACAATGATGGGGAAGGATCCCCACAGTCACCCCCTGACTATGTCTCTTTCGGAGACGTCATGGAAATCTTGAAACAGAGGGGTGACTGGAAGCCCTCCAATCCTTCCTTGGAGGAATCTGTATTCCTGCAGGCCTTTTGCTCTCAGCCCTCTACTTCTTGGGTGACCCCCCCCCCCCGTTGATGAGTTGGTTAAGCTCATCGTGCTGCGGGCATTGAAGAATCCAGACACCGTTGAGGCCATCCGTAGGAGATCAAACAAGGTACTCTCCCTTCCAGAAGATCAACCCCATTGGTCTAGAGGTTTGCCAGTGGATGCGGAAGAGAGTCCTGGTGTTCACCCGCTCAACAGAGAGTCCCGGGCAGTGGACAGGTTAGGGAAGCGAGTTTGTGCATCAGCGACCTTTGAAGTTAGGTTTCTTAACTTTTTGGCACATTTTACCAGGCTCCAGAGAGATCTCATCTCCGAACTCTCCGGAACCCTCGTGGGCCAAGTATCAGATGGAGCACAAGATAAAGTTCCTTCCCAGCTTGCCACCCTAGAGTCAGTATCCAATTCATCCATGAGGTTGCTGTCGCACACAACCAAAGGAGCGGCTAGAGCTGCGGGTGCAGGCTTAGTCATGAGATGCCATGCCTGGATCCGCATTTGTGACCTCGCGGACTCCAAGTCTTCCTTTTTAAATGCCGTTATCAAACCATCAGCTCTGTTCGGTGCCAAGGCCATGGATACATTAGCCAGGTGCGAGCAAGATGGGAAGACCTTGTGTGCCATTGGCCTATGCTTTTCCAAACCTCAGAGTTACTTCTCCAGGAATCAGAGGAGCGGGAAGATGTGGCACAAGAAGTCTCAAGGTCCTTTCCGTGATGCACGTGCTGAGGACTCCAGAGGGCAGAGGAGGTTCCAATAATGGAAGATGCCCCTTTCGAGGCAGAGGGGGTCCCTGGAACCAGGGCTCCACAGATTCCTTCTCTGGTAGACCATAGCAGAGCTCCTGAAATGCTGCCCGATTGCTTTCTTCTGAAAGCAGTCGGGGCGTGCCTTTTTCTGCACCAAGCTGCCTGGCTCTCTTTTACAGATGATCAGTGGGTGCAGAGAGAGAATCATGACCAGAGGCTACCATATTCCCCTAATATTTTATCCAAGACCTCCGAAATCCCTTCCCGATGTTCCAGCCCCTGAGCTCATAGATTCTTATCACCAGCACTTGCAAACAAGATCTCCTCTGGTGGATGAGTACAGATGAAAATCTTTGGTGTCACCCCTTCCAGGCTCCCAAGCCCAGTGCCACGGTGACCATGGATGCTTCTCGGATGGGGTGAGGAGGCCACTTCCAGGGAAAGTTAGTCCAAGGCACATGGTCTGATGTAGAGGTCAACTTGCATATCAGTGTCCTGGAGTTAAGAGCGGTGTTATTGGCATTGCAAGCTTTCCATCTGCTCCTTCCATCCGGAATGATTGCTGTCCAGTCAGACATGTCCGTGGTTTGGTACATAAACAGGGAGGGACCAAATCCTACCCCCTGTGTCGCGAAGCCATGAGAGCTCCAACGTGATTGCTGACAGGCTGAGCAGATGCATTCTCCATCCTCACGAGTGGTTTCTCAACCCGGGTGTGATGGAAATTTTCAGCCGTTGGGGCTAGCCATGCTGCGATCATTTTGCCTCCCCCTCAAACACAAAATGCAGCAGCTACTTTGCCTTCTCCCCTCCTCTCGGGGAGTCACCGAGAGTTGCTTTGATTCATGATTGGCCCACGGGTCATCTTTATGCTTTTCTCTGATCCCCTTTGTTCTAAGGAAAGCTATTTGGTTGAGAAGCAAAGTGATCCTCATTGTCTAGTTCTGGCCTCGTCAAGTATGATTTCCCTTCCCCCGACCTCATCTGTTACAACCTCCTTGGATCCCGTCAAGACCTCGTATCTCACCCACAAGGTCCGACTCCCCCGAATCTGTCCACTCTTAAGCTGACAGCTTGGTTTCTCCACTTCCGTTCGTTGCCAGGCAGGAAACCCTCTCTTCACCGATATGCGATATTATCTTGGCCTCTCATAAAGCATCCACTAGGAAACTTTACAGGGACAAATGGAAAAGATTCTCTATTTGGTCACATAATCAGAAGCTAGACCCATTCTCAGCCCTCGTAGCCACTATTTTTCATTACCTGGCTGAACTGTTCGACAATGGGGTGTCAGCTTCCACCATTTGAGTTCATCTAGCAGCTGTTTCCAACTTCCATAACGGGTCAGATGGAGTTCCGCTCATTTCCTCTCGCCTTTGCAAGACTTTCTTCAAGGGTATTTTCCACAGCAGGCCTCCCATCAGGCAACCGGTCTAGGCATGGAATTTGTCCTGGGTTCTGCAGTCTCTTTCTGTGCCCCCCTTTGAGCCGGCTGCAACATGTGATCTAAAATTCCTGTCATGGAAATCCATATTTCTGGTGGCTATAACCTCAGCCAGATGAATTTTTGAATTACAAGCATTATGTATCAAGAGCCCTTATCTGATCTTTCATAATGACAGAGTATCACTTCCTACTTAACCCATCCTTTCTCCCCAAAGTGGTTTCTGACTTTTCGATTAACCAGTCCATTGAGCTTCCTGTGTTCTTCCCAAATTACTCTAACAAGGGAGAATGCTGCCTACATTCCTTGGATGTTCATAGACATTTACGTTTCTGTCTGGACAGAACTAAATCCTTTCGCAGGTCGGACCAGCTTTTCATTTCCTTTGCGGGTCCTAGAATGGGAGGCACAGTATCGAAAGTTACATTGTCTAAATGGCTCAGGGATTGCATTTCCTTCACATATTCACTTATGGAGGGATCTAAGCCTGGCTAAATCAAAGCTCACTCAACTAGGGCTATTGCAGCATCTGTTGCCTTCCACTCTAGGGCCTCCATGGATGACATTTGTGCAGCTGCCATTTGGGCTAAGCCCCACACCTTTATCAAGCATTACAAATTGGATCTGATCTCCAGGGGAAGAGCAGCTTTTGGTTCAATGGTTCTCAGGAATGTTCTTCCATAAGGGCCACCCAGGTTTTCCAAGTAGCTGGAGAATCGGCCCCATCAGTGATGAATAGGAAGATTAGCAACTTCAGATAAAGAAGTTATGTCTTACCATAACAGTACATCGGAGTTGTTGATCTTCTTCCAATCATCACACCCTCCCACCAAACCCCTCCAAAGGTTCCTGGTGGATCTTCTGGGTCTTTGTGGTGTCTTAGGGTTTCTGTGCAGAGATGACCTCTGACTTATTTCTTCTTTGTCACATGCAAACTCGATCTGAGGTAACTAAAGGGCATTGCGGGTAGCAGCTTAGCTTGAGAGTTTTTGTGCACGCAAGCTTGTTATAAGGCCGACTCGGTTCCGAGGGCTCGGAACCGAACCGATCAGTGATGACTGGAAGAAGATCAACAACTCAGATGGAACGTTATGGTAAGACATAACTTCTTTTTTTTAAAATTGCACTTTTAAGCAGATGTCAGAATGTGAACCGCTGGAATTAATGGTGAGTGCTGAGGATAAGTACAAGATTTGTACTGTTTTATTCTTACTCTGATGTGGATTTTCAGAGATGTAATTGCATCGATGTGCCTGAATTCTTCCGAAACAATGGTTGCTGGTGGCACATTCTATGGCCTCCAAAAGGGATCATTCAGCCACCAGATGCATGTGGAAGGAATGTAGTAACTGGTTAGTTGCAAACCTCATTTACTGCTATGTCATGAGATTTGCATACTTGCCATTGTGTCTTCTAACCCAAAATAAAAAAAAAAAAATGACCCAATGGCAAGTAACAGGTCAGCCTGTGTCTCTCTCAGTTGTATTTTTATTCATTGTTCAGTAGCCGTTTTCCGATTCTATAGTAGCCATTAAGTGTTAATTGTGGCACTATCTACTGTTATCCTCTCTCCTGTAAGACAGGTCTGCTTTGCTCTTGGATTAAAACAAACTCTAGAAGTCTGTGTGTGGGGTTCTGGTGTGTAGATCATGAGACATTTCCCCACGAGATAACAATGCCAAAACCATAAGCCCACAGCACCACTTCGTTGTACAGCGGTACGGTTGAAAAGGAAACTCACTGAGGTATTGAGCATTGTGCAGCTCCATCACTATGATGCCTAAACAGCTACCTGGCTGTATTCTAATAAAAGAGACAGCCTCTCACTATAAGCTAGACAGCTAGCTAGAAGCGAGGCTGTCTGTCTCTTTTATTAGAATACAGCCAGGTAAATGTTTAGGGATAGTAGCGATGACACTACACAATGTTTAATGCCGCAGTGAGTTTCCATTTCAGCCATGCTGCTCTACAGTGAAGTAGTGCTGCGGGCTTATGGTTTCGGCATTGTTAGCTCGCAGGGAAATATCTCGCGACCTAAACGCCTGTGTGTGTTTGCCTCTAAGATTTAAAAAAAAAAAAAAAAAATTACATGGTTCATGCACCATATTGGCTTCCAGTCCACATTTGTTAGGTGATGGTGCACATACTGACATTCAAGTTCTTTTTGTTTTTTCTTCCATGCCATTTCTTGTTACTTTACTTAGCAAAATTGTCATTCTTTAATATCTACTCTGCCCCATTTACTGTCACACGAGAGCTAAAGCCATTCCCGACACTCAGTGGGCAGATGTCAGAAAAACTAATTCTGGATATGACTTCACAGTGTGTACTGTAGGATGTACACACAAATACATGTACACTTTGTAGACAGTTTGGAGTATTGTAACCTGCCTTTAGTGTATCAGTGAGAGGTAGGAGAAAAGTAAGCATTCACCAAAACTAGTACAGACACAAGGAGGATATTCATACTCTGCACAGAAGGCACCCAGGCAAGAACTGAGTGGGAAAACAAAGTATTTTGAGGCAGTGAAAGCACCTGGGATTATTTTCATTCTTGCCAGAACACCAGGCCAATATGTAAGAGGTGCACTAGACAGAGTTAGGCAAGCATATCCTTGTGCTGCCATTAGGAGTACAAGTGCTTGCAGTGGTTTTATGTACTAGAATGTTTTGCATTTTATTCGGTATAGTGTTGAGTACATCAGGTCCTAACACTGGCTTTGAATCTGTTAATGGGCTGGAAGCAACTGTACTACAACTTCCAGTTTACTCCCAGTAGTGAAGGATTTGGACTTCTCTTTATATCTTTTTTTTCTAGCTGGTGCTCTGACCCTCACGGTACTGCCCCCCCCCCCAAAAAAAAAAAAACTAGCTGCTCTGTTGATCTCTTCATTCCTCCACCATTGGTGAGAGCCCTACAACTCATTTGTTCCTTTGGGGTCCGGGATCTGAGCACACCAGGAGCAGCACCGTAATCTGTGAGGAGAACTGTGGCTCTAACTTTCCTTTGCGTGCTTGTTGGCATACAGTGGATGATCTTCGTTTTTCACTGTTGCAGTCATTACATTTGGGTAATCTGCTGGTAGGTTGCCCTCATTCGGCCTGAATTCCAAAGTCTTGGGTCCTGCGTCGGTTGCTGTCTCCTCTTCCATGACGTCAGGTCATCTGGGATATAAAACAGGCAGGCAACGCCATTTTCTTCAGTCTTTCTTGCCGCGCAGTGCCTGAAGCAAAAGCAGTTCACAAGTGCCGGTCGGCTGACTCCTGAAATTTTCGAATTCGAGTTTCAGAACCAAAGTCTTCACTAAAGCTAAACCCCATTAGGGAAACTTTTTCTTGCTCCATACCGATGTCAGTAAAAGTTAATAATTGCATTATTTGTGGGAAGCAAATACCTCATAAGGATTTCCATTTATACTGTATTCCTTGCCTAGGCCCTGATCATAACGTGCCTAGCTGTCAGTTTTGTGCTAGACTTAACCAACGCACTATTAAGCATCAGTATATCATTGCTTCAAAATATTTTGGAAACAGATTTAACTATCCTGAAATGTCGTCTGATAGCAATCCAACTACCGGAGTTCACAAAAAACGCAAAGAAAAGGGCAGAGACAGACCGTCGAGGTCCAAAACCAACGAAGTTTCTCCTAAGCCAGTCACCAGTTCGCCGGTACTCAGGTGCTTTTGCAGCCCCTGATACCCGCTACTTTTGAGTCGCAGGCCTCTATCGAGACCCATGCGGAGTCCGGCATGCCGCGAGAATCTCAAAGTATTGTACCCGCAGATGTCTCTTCCTCAGATGGGTCTGGAGCCGCTGAGCAGGCACTGGCTTCTGAGCTGCTGAGCAGGCACTGGCTTCTGAGGTTTGTATTCAAGGCCACAGTATTTTTATATAAAACCGATGCCAGCTTCAAAATCAAAGACAAAAGCAACTTCTAAAGCTAAAAAAATGACGCATGAGCAACGTGCACAGGCCTCTATGCCCAAAAAGCAGATGATCAAAATGGTTGAAGACCTAATTACCTTGATCAGGGGTTCCCAACCCCCTCCTGATAAGAGGCCTAGGCAAGACACTGATTATGAATCTTCAGATCAGGGTTCTATTTCTTCTGATCAGGAATTTTCTGTACCACCCTATGAGGATTCTGATGCAGAGGAATCTATCCCATCTGCATCTCCTCCTGAAGATTATTCCTTTGGATAAACCTTGCACATTTTGAGGGAACATTTTCACTGGGAGCATCAAGACTTCTCAGAATCAAAAAAGAGGCTCAGGGATTTCCTCCTTCTCCCTCAGCATAGGCCTTTAGCCATACCTCCTGTTTTAGACATTGTGGATGATGTGTTTTCGGAGTCGAGCTTGACTCCAGACTCCTTACCTCCGGCTCCTAGCAAGCCAGACAGATATTACAGGGCTCCTGACTCTCACAAATTTTTATTTAGAAACCTTGCTGCTGACCTTGAAACTATTTTACAGGGTCCAAGCTCAACAGCAAAAAATCCTACCCCCTCTGACAGAGATTCCAGGGCACTGGCCAGATGGGGAAAGAAGGTTTGTACATCTGCAACCTTGACAATTAGGGCCTTAAACTGCCAGTTTCATATGCTCAAGTATCAACAACATGTTATGGGATTACTGAAACAGAAAATGATATTGATTTCTGAATGTGCAGAAAATAAAGAATTGCAGGAATTATTGCATGTAGCAGAACAAGTTGGAAAGCATACTTTGCAATGTGGTTTTGATTTCTTAGAGGCCTCCTGCAGGGCCGCAGTTACAGGATCTGTGATTAGGAGGCATGCCTGGCTAAAAGAGCAAAATTTGCCTGATCATGTTAAAGCTAAATTGCTGGATGCACCTTTACAGCATGATACTCTGGTATTAAGGCAGAAGAGGTTTTAAAGAAAATGGAAGACAAAGCTAAGTCTATGCAAACTGTAAAAGACTTCTTACAAGTGCAGCCACCAAGATTTAGTAGACACTGGCCTACAAAAAATTGGTCCTTTCCTGTGTCCGTCAGAGCTCAACGGGGCAAATCCAGGAGCCCTAAAGATTCTAGATTCACAGTCACAGGATTCTGACAGGTCAAAGCAATGGGGTGCTTCTACCTCCAAATCTGGAGGAAATAAAGCACAACCCTACAGTAAACAGTCTCAATGACTTCCCGCTGCCATCACCAAGCACTTATCTTTTGGCAGCTCCCTTAGGGGGAAAATTAGCACTTTATGCTCAAAATTGGCAGTTAATAACCCAGGACAAGTGGGTGTTGAGCATAGTATCTCAGTGATACAGATTCCACTTCCACACTCTGCCAATTGCAAACGGTTGGCCAGATCTGCCAGTAAATCAGTGGGCAGAGGCACAGAAACAAGTTACATCCCTCATGGATATGGGGGCTATTCAGCCAGTTCCAGAGCATGAAAAAGGAAAAGGGTTTTATTCAAGACTGTTCTTGGTACCCAGAAAAGACGAGGCCTGGCACCCAGTACTGGATTTATCAATTTTGAACACAAACCTGGACATTCCAAAATTCAAAATGCTAACTTTGCAGCAGCTTCTGCCCATGCTGGGCAAGAACGCTTGGCTGGCGACATTAGACTTAAAAGAGGCATACCTGCATATCCCAATAAGGGAATCGTGCAGAAGATACCTCCGTTTCAAGGCTGGCTTTATGCATTACCAATTCTCTGCACTGTCCTTTGGCTTATCTGCTGCGCCCAGGAACTTTACAAAGTGCCTGGCACCAGTAATTGCATTTTGCAGACAAAGAAGTATACAAATCTATCCTTACTTGGACGACTGTCTCATTCAAGCAGAGAACAAGGACATTCTTCTTCAGCATCTGCCATTTGTGAAAAGGCTTCTAACATGCCTAGGGTACACACTAAACGAAAAGAAATCACAACTGGTACCCTCTCAGAAGATAACATGCCTGGGTGCAAGCTTGTATACAACTGCCCCGATGGCTTTTCTCACACCAGACAAACAAAGGCAACTGGCTACTTACTTCAAACTGATGGCAACAAAAACCCAGTTAACTGTAAGAAAACTCTGCAGGCTTTGGGGTTCATGGCATCCTGCATTCTACTGATTCCATATGCTAGACTGCATATGAGGAAACTACATTGGTACCTAAAAAGTTTATGGAGTCAACATTGTCACAGTCTGGAAACAATTATTCCCCTCATTCCCTGCCTACAGCAGGATTTTCTGTGGTGGGCAAAGGCATGTCACAAAACATGGGACGGGCTTTCACTCTACCCCCTGCCAGCCAAACCTTAACAACAGATGCATCAGATTATGCATAGGGGGCCCACCTGGCAGGAAGATGCATTCAGGGCATATGGTCCCCAAAACAAATGCATCTGCATATAAACCAAAAAGAAATGTTAGCTGTTCAAAATGCCCTGACAGCCTTCAAGGACTTAATTCATCCAGGACAACTACTGATAAAGGCGGACAACATCACAGTTATGTGGTACATAAACAAGCAGGGGGACACGCCTCATACCCCCTTTGCAGACTAGCCATGGCACTGTGGGACACAGCCTTGACTTACCAAGTACATCTTCAAGCTCAGTTCCTGCCAGGAAAGCAAAATACTCTAGCAGATGACCTAAGCAGAAACCTTATGGACCCTCACGAGTGGAAACTAGATCCACAAGTCTTCACCATGATAAAGAAATGGGGGAGCCCGGACATAGACCTATTTGCCTCTCCTCGGAATTATCAACTGGACAAATTCTGCACAAGGACTCATCACAGACAAGCATAGAAAGTGGATGCCCTATCCTTCAGTTGAAAAACCTATCAGATTACGCCTTTCCTCCTCAGCCTCTTCTTCCCAAGGTCCTACTAAAGGTCAGACAAGAAAAACCAAAGATGATACTAATTGCCCAAGACTGGCCCTGACAATACTGGTAGCTAATCCTAAGGAATATGTCTCAATTCCCAGATTGGTACTTGCCTGAAATACCTCACTTACTGTCTCAGCAAAACAATCAGATCCTGCACAATCGGCTCCAAACACTGAACCTGGCAGCATGGCTGATCATGTAGTTATTCAAACAACACCTCTCAGTAAATCTGTGATGGATGTCATTTTGGAAGCCAGAAGGCCTAGTGCTAGAAAATCTTATGCTGATAAATGGAAGAGATTCTGTGCTTGGAACCAAGCACAAGGCACTGACACAGCAGAGTCAAATATTCCTCAGATTTTACAATATTTGACTGAGATGCTTGACAAAGGCCTATTTTTTTCATCAATAAAAATCCATGCCTCTGCCATCTCGGCTCATTACAACACAGAGCCACCAATCTTTTCTCATCCTTTGCTAAAGCAGTATCTTAGAGGGGCCAAAAATTTAAGGCCTCCCCGATCATCACCATTTCCTGCATGGGACCTCACTTATGTGTTAGAAAAGCTAACTCTCCCTCCATTTGAACCAGCTGCTACTGCAGATCTAAAGTTCTTATCATGGAAAACAGCTTTGCTCCTGGCAATTGCTTTAGCAAGGAGGGTTTCAGAGCTACAGGTCCTCATGGCTGTGGAGCCTTTTATCATATTTTACCCAGACAGGGTGTCCCTCAGGACCAGTCCTTCCTTTATGCCTAAGGTGGTTTCCAGTGTGGCTCTTAACCAAACTATTCATCTGCCAACTTTTTATCCAAATCCGCAGAACAAGAGGGAGTGGATTCTGCATTCCTTGGACGTACACAGACAACTAAGATTCTACTTGAGCAGGACTAAAGCTCTAAGAAAAACTGAGCACCTACTAGTGGCATTTGCTGCAGGATCAGAGGGAAGGCTATTTCAAAGCAGACTGTTTCAAAGCGGATAAGCCACTGCATTCATTTCTGCTACTTACACCATGGTAAACCGGTGCCCAAGGGCATTAGGTCTCATTCCACCAGGGCTGCAGCTACATCAGCGGACTTTCTCAGAGGGGTACCAACCAAAGACATTATAGAGGCTGCTACTTGGAGTTCTGTTCACACTTTTACAAAGCATTATCATTTGCGCCTCTACTCTAAGGGCAGGCTTTGCCACTGCAGTTCTACAAGGCCTTATAGCCGCCCCTAATGCAGTTTAGTTCCAGCCTCCCATCCATAGCTTTGGGATTCTACCCAAATGTAATGACTGCAACAGTGAAACACGAAGAACATAGTACAGTTGTGTACACTTACCATAAATGTAGATGTTCAAGTGTATTCACTGTTGCAGTCCAGGTTACCCGCCCGCCATCCCCCTTTTATTCTGGAGTTTATCTTTCCTTCACTATTTTCTACAGCCTTTGTGGTGTATTTGCTTGTAGGTGAAGGTAACGTTTATGTTGTTGTATGTATGTATATATATATATATATATATATATATATATATATATACATATATATATTTTTTTTTTTTTTTTTTTTTTTTTTGCTACCCATTTGGGGGGCACCTGACATCTGGGGCAAGAAAAACTAAAGAGAATGGTGTCTGCCGCCTGTTTTATACCCCTGACGACCTGGTGTCATGGAAGAGGAGACGGCAACTGATGCAGGACCCAAGACTTTGGAATTCAGGCTGACTGAGGGCAACCTGCCAGCAGATTACCCAAATGTAATGACTGCAACAGTGAATACACTCGAGCATCTACATTTATGGTAAGTGTACACAACTGTACTTTCTTCGTGTTTCACTGTTGCAGTCATCACATTTGGGGTTATCTGCTTGCAATAACCCTCAGTTGGCCTGATTAACAAAGTCTTGGGTCCTGCATCGGTTGCTGTCCCATCTTCCATGACGTCAGGTAGTCAGGGGTATAAAGCATGCAGCCGATGCCATTACATCAGTCTTTCTTGCCGTGCAGTGCCTGAAGCAGAAGCAGTTCGCAAGTGCCGGTCGGCCAACTCAGGAAATTTTTGTTTTCGAGTTTCAGAACCGAAGACTTCAACTAAGCTAAGTGTCCCGTTGGGGAAACTTTTTTTGCTCTAAACCCAAGTCAATAATTGTATTTGTTGTGGAAAGCAAATACCTCATAAAGATTTTAATTCGTACTGCATTCCTTGCCTAGGCCCTGACCATGATGTACCTCTCTGTCAGTTTGGTACCTTATTTAAACAACAAACTATTCGTTGTCTGTATATTTACGCTTCTAAATATTTTGGTACTCTGTTCAATTATCCAGATACAGCTTCGGTAAGCCACCAGACTACCGACATTCTGAAAAAACGCAAAGATAAAGACAGAGACGGACCGCATAGGTCCAAAGCTGCCAACGAAGCTTCTCCTAAGCTAGTTGCCAGTTCACCGGTACTCAGTGAGGTACTTTCGCAGCCCCTGATACCCGCTACTTCAGATTCGCAGGCCTCTACCGAGACCCATTTGGAGTCCGGTATGCCACGAGATGCTTCAACTGTGGAGCCTGCGGATGTCTCTACCTTGGATGGGTCCGGAGTTGCTGTGCAGGCACCAGCTTCTGAGGGTGTATTCAGGCCTACTGACTTGCATATTAACTGACGCCATCATCTTCTTCAAGGCCTAAAACTCGATCCATGCCTAGAAAACCGACGCCCAGACCCGCATGATCATGCCTCTATGCCTAAAAAACAAATAAGAATGACTGAAGACCTTATTACTTTAATCAGGGGAAGCCAACCTTCCCCCTGTAAGAGATCTAGGACTGAGTTTGCTTATGATTGTTCTGATCAGGATTCTGAAATTTTTGTTTCCTCTGATGACCAGGATTTACCCTTATCTACCTGTGAGGGTTCTGATGCAGAGGACTCTATTCCCTCTGCTTCCCCTCCAGAGGAGTTCTCTTTTGCTGAAACCTTGCATACTCTTGGGAAACATTTCCACTGAGAAAGCCAGGATTACTCTGACTCTGAAAAGAGGCTTACGGATTTCTTACTCCTGCCTCAACACAGGCCTTTAGCTATTCCCCCTGTACTGGACATTGTTGTTGATGCCTTTTCAGAATCTAGCTTGGCCCCTTACTCTTTACCTCCTGCTCCCAGAAAACCTGATAGATATTACAGGGTTCCCGACTCTCACAAGTTCCTTTTTAAAAATCCTACTGCAGATCCTGAGACCATTTCACAGGGACCCAAGGGCATTAAGCCTACTGCTGCCAAAAATCATACCCCCTCTGATAGAGATTCCAGGGCGCTGGATAAATGGGGTAAGAAGTTGTGCACTTCTGCAACCTTGGCCATTAGGGCCTTAAAATTTCCGGTTTCATATGTTAAAGTATCAGCAGCATATTATTGGATTGCTTAAACAGAAAATTATGTTGATTCCTGATTGTGCTGAAAATAAGGATTTACAGGAGTTAATGCATTCTGCTGAACAGGTTGGAAAACATACTTTACAATGTGGTTTTGATTCTCTGGAGGCATCTTACAGGGCTGCTGTCACCGGGTCTGTACTTAGAAGGCATGCTTGTCTTAAAGAGCAATCTTTGCCAGATCATGTTAAAGCTAAATTGCTGGGTGCTCCCTTAAACCAAGACTGCCTGTTTGGCAACAAAGCAGTTTTAGTAGTACTTAAAAGGTGGAGGAAAAAGCTAAATCTATGCAGACTGTGAAAGATTTCCTGCAAGTACAGCCTCCCAGATTTAGTTGGCATTGGCCCTCTAAAAACTGGTTCTTTCCTGCTTCTTCCAGGCCTTCTCAGTCCAAACCTAGAACCAGCAGAACACCCATGCTTCAGTCCCAAGATACTCACAGGGCTAAGCAATGGGGGGCTCCCACTTTCAAAGCAGGGAGTGGTAAGACTCCCCCCTATGGTAAACTGTCTCAGTGACTTAACTTTAAGTCTTCCAAGCCCTGCACAACTGACTGTTCTCATAGGGGGAAAGATTGCCTGGCAGGCAAAAAATTGGGAACTATTTACCCAGGACAAATGGGTTTTAAATATAGTTTCCCAAGGATACAGATTCCACTTTCACTCCTTACCAACCCCAAACTGTTGGCCAGACCTACCCCCAAATCAGTGGGCGGAGGCTCAAAAGCAAATTCTCGCTCTCTTAAGCATCAGGGCTATTCAGCCTGTTCCATAAGAGGAACCGGGACAAGGTTTCTACTCGAGACTTTTCCTGGTACCCAGAAAAGACAACTCCTGGCATCCTATACTGGACCTCTCTATCTTAAACACTTTTTTGGTGATTCCAAAATTCAAGATGCTAACTCTTCACCAACTGCTTCCTATACTAGGCAAAGATGCCTAGTTGGCAGCACTGGATTTAAAGGAAGCTTACCTGCACATCTCAATAAGGGAATATTGCAGAAGATACCTCCGCTTCAAAGCAGGGTACATGCACTGTCAGTTCTCTGTACTGCCCTTTTGCTTATCTACTGCACCCAGGGTATTCACAAAGTGCCTAGCTCCAGTCATTGCATTTTGCAGGCAAAGAAATATCCAACTATATCCATACCTGGACGATTGTCTAATTCATGCAGAAAACCAGGAGATGCTATTGAATCATCTGGCAGTTGTACAGAAATTGCTAACTTCCCTGGGGTACACCGTACACTATAAATAAAAAGAAATCACATCTTGCACCCTGCCAACAAATTGTATTCCTGGGAGCAAGCTTGAACACATCTTCCCAGATGGCTTTTCTCATGCCAGAAAAACAAGTTCATTTGACAGCCTACTTCAAACTACTGGCCACAAAAACCCAACTATCTGCAAGGAAAATACTGCAAGCCCTGGGGTTCATGGCCTCCTGCATTCTACTAATTCCATATGCAAGACTGGATATGAGGAAACTACAATGGTTTCTAAAAAGCCTATGGTGTCAGCATGCTCAGGATCTAGAAGCAATGCTTCCTATCATTCCTTGTCTACCGATAGAGTTCCTTTGGTGGGCAGACGCCTGTCACCAAAACAAGGGACTACCATTCACTCAACCCCCTGCTGCCAAAACCCTGATAACAGATGCATCAGACTGTGCATGGGGGGCTCATGTGGCAGGGAAGCGCATTCGGGGCAGATGGAACCCAAGTCAAATGCACCTGCACATCAGTCAGAAATAAATGTTAGCTGTACAGAATGCTCTGACAGCCTTTAAGGACCGCATCCTTCCAGGACAATTAATGGTAAAGACTGACAACACCACTGTTATGTGGTACATAAACCAGCAGGGGGGAACCCACTCATACCCTCTCTGCAGACTAGCCATGGCTCTGTGGAACACAGCCTTGAGCTACCAAGTGCACCTACAGGCTCAGTTCCTGCCAGGAAAGCTAAACAACACTGGCATATGATCTAAGCAGAAATCTCATGGACCCACATGAGTGGAAACTGGAACCAAAGATATTCAACATGTTGAGGAACAAATGGAGGAGCCCAGATATAGACCTGTTTGCCTCCCTCCAGAACTACCAATTGAAACAATTCTACACAAGGACTCCCCACAAACAAGCTTGGAAAGTGGATGCCCTGTCCTTCACCTGGAAAAACCTATCAGTTTATGTCTTTCCCCCCTGCCTCCCCTCTCCAAGGTACTACTAAATATCAAACAGGAGAAACCAAGGATGATACTGATTGCATCAGACTGGCCACGCCAACACTGGTGTACCCTGTTTTGCGCAGTGTGTCACTGCTGGCACCATGACACCTGCCTCAGACCCCTGTCTTGCTGTCAAAGCAGGAGGGCCAGATTCTGCACCCACAGCTTCAAATCCTGAACCTGGCAGCCTGGCTAATTACCTGACAGATATTACAGGGTCCCTCAGTAAGCAAGTGTTGGATGTTATTCTGGAGGCAGGGAGGCCCAGTACTAGAAAATCCTATGCTGAAAAATGGAAAAGATTTTGTTCCTTGAACCAAATTTAGGGGATGGGCACAGCAGCACCCAATTCACCTTAGATTCTTCAATACTTAACCGAGATGCTGCACAAGGGCCTTTCCTTTTCCTCCATCAAAATTCATGCCTCAGCCATTTCAGCTCATTACAACATAAAACCACCTCTCATGTTCTTCGTATTTCACTGTTGCAGTCATTACATTTGGGTAATCTGCTGGCAGGTTGCCCTCAGTCGGCCTGAATTCCAAAGTCTTGGGTCCTGCGTCGGTTTCTGTCTTCTCTTCCATGACGTCAGGTCATCAGGGGTATAAAACGTGCAACCGATGCCATTTTCTTTAGTCTTTCTTGCCGGACGGTGCCCAAAGCAGAAGCATTTCGCAAGTGCCGGTCAGACAACTACTAAAATATTCAAGTTTGAGTTTCAGAACCGAAGTCTTCACTAAAGCTAAGTACCCCATTGGGGAAACTTTTCTTGCTTTTTACCGATGTCAGAAAAAGTTAATAATTGTATTACTTGTGGGAAGCAAATACCTCATAAGGATTTCCATTTATACTGTATTCCTTGCCTAGGACCTGATCACAATGTGCCTGGCTGTCGGTCTTGTGCTAGATATAACCAATGCACTATTAAGCGTCAGTATATTTTTGCATCAAAGTATTTTGGAAACAGATTTAACTACCCAGAAATATCGTCGGATAGTAATCCGAACACCGAAGTACATAAAAAACACAAAAAAAAGGACAGAGAAAGGCAGTCAAAATCCAAAACTGACAACAAAGCTTCTAAGCCAGTCGCCGGTTCACTGGTACTCAGTGAGGTGCTTGCGCAGCCCCTGATACCCGCCACCTTTGAGTCACAGGCCTCTACAGACACCTATGTGGAGTCCGGCATGCTGGAAGATACTCAAGGTATTGGATGACGGATATATCTCCCTCTGATGGGTCTGGAGCCGCTGAGCAGGCACCGGCTTCTGAGGGTATATTCAGACCTCAACATTTGTATATCAAACCGACGAAAACTGCAAAACCAAAGACAACAGCAACTTCTAAAACTAAAAAACCAACGCATGAGCCACGTGCACAGGCCTCTATGCCTAAAAAAAGAGATGATCAAAATAGCTGAAGACCTAATTACCTTGATCAGTGGTACCCATCCCCCTCCTTATAAGAGGCCTAGGCAAGATACTGATTATGAATCTTCAGATCAGGTTTCTATTTCTTCTGATTCCTCTTCTGGTCAGGAATGATCTGTTCCTCCCTATGAGGATTTTGATGCTGAGGAGTCTATTCCATCTGCAGCTCCTCCTGAGGGATTATTCATTTGGAGAAACCTTGCATACTTTGAGGGAGAATTTTCACTGGGAGAGTCAAGACTTCTCAGAATCAAAAAAAGAGGCTCAGGGATTTCCTTCTTCCTCAGCACAGGCCTTTAGCCACTCCCCCTGTTTTAGACATTGTGGATGATGTGTTTTCGGAGTCAAGCTTGAACCCTGACTCTTTACCTCCGGCTCCCCGTAAGCCTGACAGATATTACAGGGTCCTGACTCTCATAAATTTTTATTTAGAAACCCTGCTGCTGATCCTGAAACTATTTCACAGGGTCCAAAGGGAGTTAAGGCCTCAACAGCAAAAAATCCTACTCCCTCTGACAGAGGTTCAAGGGCTCTGGACAGATGGGGGATAAAAGGTTTATACATCTGCAACCTTGGAAATCAGGGCCTTAAACTGTCAATTTCATATGCTTAAGTACCAACAACATGTTATGGGATTGCTGAAACAGAAAATTATGTTGATTTCAGAATGTGCAGAAAATAACGAATTGCAGGAATTATTGCATGTAGCTGAACAAGTTGGAAAGCATACTTTGCAATGTGGTTTTGATTCCTCAGAGGCCTCCTGCAGGGCCACAGTTACTGGATCTGTGATTAGGAGGCATGCCTGGTTAAAGGAACAAAATTTGCCTGATTATGTTAAAGCTAAATTGCTAGATGCACCTTTACAGCATGATTCTGTTTGGTATTAAAGCAGAAGAGATTTTAAAGAAAATGGAAGATAAAGCTAAGTCTATGCAAACTGTTAGACTTCTTACAAGTGCAGCCACCAAGATTCAGTAGGCATTGGCCTACAAAAAATTTGGTCCTTTCCTATGTCAGACAGGGCTCAAAGGGGCAAATCCAGACACCCTAAGGGTTCCAGATACCAAACGCAAGATTCATACAGGTCAAAGCAATGGGGCGCTTCCCACCTCCAAATCCGGAGGAGATAAAGCGCAAACCTACAGAAAGCAATCCCAATGACTTCCCTCTGCCTACACCAAGCACTTATCTTTTGGCAGCACCCATAGGGGGAAAATTATCACGTTTTGCTCAAAATTGGCAGTTAATAACCCAGGGCAAGTGGGTACTAAACATCGTATCACAGGGATACAGATTTCATTTCCACATTCTGCCAGTGGCAAATGGTTGGCCAGATCTGCCAAAAAGTCATTGGGCAGAGGCACAGAAACAGGTTACGTCCCTCATGGATAATGGGGGCCATTCAGACAGTACCAGAACAGGAAAAAGGACAAGGTTTTTACTCGACTGTTCTTGGTACCCAGAAAGGACAAGGCCTGGCAGCCAATACTGGATTTATCGATTTTGAACAAATACCTGGACATTCCAAAATTCAAAATGCTGACTTTGCAGCAGCTTCTGCCCATGCTGGGCAAGAATGCTTGGCTGGTGACTTTAAACCTAAGAGAGGCATACCTGCATGTCCCAGTAAGACAGTCGTGCAGAAGATACCTCAGATTCAAGGCTGGTTTAATGCATTACCAATTCTCTGCACTGCCCTTTGGCTTATCTACTGTGCCCAGGCTCTTTACAAAGTGCCTGGCACCAGTAATTGCAATTTGCAGACAGAGGAATTCAAATATACCCCTACTTGGATGACTGCCTAATTCAAGCAGAGAACAAAGACATTCTTCTACAGCATCTGGCATTTGTAAAAAGATTACTAATTGGCTTAGGGTACACAGTAAACGAAAATAAATCAAAACTAGTGCCCTCTCAAGAGATAATATTCCTGGGTGCAAGCTTAAATACAACTGTCCAGATGGCAATCTCACGCCAGACTAACAAAAGCGACTGACTTCTTACTTCAAGACATTGGCAACAAAAACCCACTTATCTGCAAGGAAAATCCTGCAGGCGTTGGGTTTCATGGCATCCTGCATTCTACTAATTCCATATGCCAGACTGCATATGAGGAAACTACAATGGTATCTAAAAAGTGTTTGGACTCAGCATTGCCACAGGCTGGAGACAGTAATTGCACTCATTCCCTGCCTGCAACAGGAGTTTCGATGGTGAGCAGAGGCCTGTCACCACAACAAGGGTCTGCCATTCATTTTACCCACAGCCAGATAGACACTGACAATGGATGCATCAGATTATACCTGGGGGGCCCATATGGCAGGAAAATGTATTCAGGGCACATGGCCTGCAAACCAGATGCATCTTCACATCCGTCAAAATGAGATGCTAGCTGTTCAAAATGCCCTGACAGCTTTCAAGGACCTGCTTCATCCAGGACAGCTACTAATAAAGACGGACAATACTACGGTCATGTGGTACATAAACAAGCAGGGAGGTACACATTCCTACCCCCTCTGCAGACAAGCAGTGACCTTATGGGACACAACATTGACCTTTCAGGTTCACCTGCAAGCACAATTTCTGCCCGGAAAAACAAACACTTTGGCAGACGAATTAAGCAGAAACCTCATGGATCCCCACGAATGGAAACTGGATCCACAAGTCTTCAGCATATCAAGGAAATGGGGATGCCCAGACATAGATCTATTTGCCTCCCCTCACAACTGCCAATTGCAGAGATTTTGCACAAGGATTTATCACAAGCAAGCATGGAAAGTGGACACCCTATCCTTCAGCTGGAAAAATCTAACAGTATATGCCTTTCCTCCACTGCCTCTCTTTCCCAGGGTACTCCTAAAGGTCAGACGAGAAGCCAAAAATGATACTGATTGCACCAGACTGGCCACGCCAGCACTCGTACCCAATCCTAAAGAGCTTGTCTCAAGGTCCAGTGTGGATATTGCCTCAAACTTCTCACTTGCTGACCCAACAAAACAATCGGATTCTGCACAGCCAACTCAGGACCTTAAATCTGGCAGCATGGCACATAATGTAGCCATACAGAACACTCCTCTTTCAAAAGCTGTTATGGATGTTCTCTTGGAGGCCAGGAGGCCCAGTACCAGAAAATCTTATGCAGAAAAATGGAAGAGATTCTGTGCTTGGAACCAGGAACAAGGCATTGACACGTGTGTACCAAATATCCCTCAGATTTTACAATACCTAATTGAGATGCTAAACAAAGGCCTTTCTTTCTCATCAGTTGAGATTCATGCCTCTGCCATTTCAGCCCATTACAATACGGAGCCACCTATCTTTTCTCATCCTTTAATAAGGCAGTACCTCAGAGGGGCCAAAAACATTAGGCCTCCAAGGAGAGCACCAGTTCCGGCCTTGGACCACAATTTTGTTTTGGAAAAACTCACACTGCCTCCTTTCGAGCCAGCATGAACAGCGGATATAAAATTCTTATCCTGGAAAACAGCTCTGCTCCTAGCAATAATCTCTGCAAGGCGAGTCTCGGAGTTACAAGCACTCACGGCTGTGGACCCTTTCATCATTTTTCATCCAGACGGGGTTTCTCTGAGGACAAACCCAAATTTATGCCTAAGGTGGTGTCCAGTGTGGCCCTCAACCAAACCATTCACTTGCCTACCTTTTATCCAAATCCACAGAACAAGGGTGAGAAAATTCTGCATTCTTTGGACATTCACAGGCAGTTACGCTTCTACTTGGACAGAACTAAAGCTTTCAGAAAGACTGAACAACTTTTAGTGTCACATGCTGCAGGATCACAAGGAAAGGCTATCTCAAAACAGACTATTTCTAAATGGATAGGCCACTGCATCCGTTTTTGCTACTTTCAGCATGGCAAATCAGTGCCTAAGGGCATTAGGCCTCATTCCACCAGAGCAGCAGCCACTTCAGCAGCCTTCCTCAGAGGAGTACCAACCAAAGATATCTTAGAGGCTGCAACCTGAAGCTTAATGCACACTTTCACAAAGCACTACCACTTAACCTCTTTACTCTAAGTCCAGAGCAGGCTTTGCCACTGCAGTTCTGCACGGCCTCATAGCCTCCCCTAATCCTATTTAGCCCAGCCATCCATCCACAGCTTTGGGATTCAACCCAAGAGTAATGACTGCAACAGTGAAACACGATGAACATAGTACAGTTGTATACCTACCATAAATGTAGATGTGCGAGTGTATTCACTGTTGCAGTCCAGGTTACCCACCCACCATTCCCCTTTTCTTTGATGGGACTTATCTGCACTTCTCTGTCCTATACAACCTATGTGGTGTATTTGCTTGTAGATGAAGGAAATGTTATTTTGTGCATGCATATTTATTGGCACATATTTTTTCCGCTTACCAGTTTGGGGGCACCTGACATCAAGGGCAAGAAAAACTGAAGAAAATGGCGTCTGCTGCATCTTTTATACCCTTGGCGCACTGACATCAGGGAAGAGGCGACAGCAGCCGACACTGGACCTAGACTTTGGAATTCTGGCCGACTGAGGGTAACCTGCCAGCAGGATAACCCAAGAGTAATGACTGCAACAGCGAATACACTCAAACATCTACATTTATGGTAGGTACACAACTATACTTTATCTTTCAAATCCTTGGCTATTTTTCTTTCGAAGTTAGCCTTGGATGATTTTATGAAGGACCTTGGTTTCTTACTGATACTGATCAGAGATGTCTTTCCTTCTTTATTTGCTTTTTTTTCTGAACTAGTTTCCTCCTCCTATTGTATAGCCTGTTTATGGCAGGGCTCCTCCAGACTGGTTTCCTTCTCTTAGGGGAGTGAGTCTTGGTTTTGCTAGGGATGGCACGATCCATGCATCCTTGTAGATGCTCATAGAGTGCATTTGTAAATGTTTCTGCATCTTGGACACACTTATCCTTTAGCATGGGGGCTGTGAAACTTACCCACCTCTTTCTTAAGTAAGGTGAAGTTTGCTATAGAAAAGTTTTTCACTGTGGTTTCCTTGGTTGGGGGTGGTGGTGTGGACATCCAGAGTGAAAAGTTTATGATCTGATCTAACCATTGACAGGTTGACTTCCGGTGCGGAACACCTGTCGTTCATGTTAGTGATGACCACGTCCAATATGTTTTCACCTCTGGTAGGGGAGTTTACCAGCTGATCCAGGGCATTTGCGTTGATAAATTTCAGGAAGCGCTGGATCTGGGAGTTTGTACTTGAGTAGTTTTCCCAGTTAACAGTAGGGTAATTGAAATCGCCCAATATCAGGGTGTTTGGTAGGACCTTCATGTTTTCCAGTGTCTCCAGAAAGGCAAAGTGGTGGTCTCGGGTCATGGAGGGTGATCTGTAGCAGGCCACAGGTTGCATTGCAGATTTGCCCTATGTTAGTTGCACATGGATGATCTCAGAGGTATCCTGCTGCGCCACTAACCTGGAGGTGTAGGTATCCTTGATGAATATGGATACACCCCCCTCCTTTTGTGTTTCGGTCCATGTTCTGTGGCCGAAATGTGTGGTATGAGTTGTAACCCGGTAGTGCTGGGGTGCTCTTTGGAGCCTTGAACCAGGTTTCAGTTACTGCACAGATGTCAACGTTCTCCATACTGAGGAGTGCTTCGAGCGCGTGAATTTTGAGATTTAAACTCCTGGCGCTGAGTAGCATAACCCTCATTTTTTTTTATTTGTGCTGTTTACGGAGATGGGTTTGACTTTTGAAGCTTGCATAAAAAAGGCACTATGGGGACAGCAAGAGCCTTGGCCAGTATTCAAAAGCCTAGGGGTGACAGGTGCAAGCCGCCTCTTGCGAAGCAACGAGGCTCATCGAGCATGTCATCCCAGGCTGACAGACACTGGATCCCATTTGAATGACACCAGAAGCTTGGCCAATTGTTGAAATTGATCATTTTTTCTTTGTACTGCGGTATCATTCTTGGTGGGGCAGGATGCTACTCAGGGTCAGAGTCATACCCGCCTGGGCTACATGATCAGAGAGCTCTTCCATGTCTCTCTTCATATAGTCCAGGGAGGTATGTCTCAGGTCATTCACACCAACGTGAACATTGACAGAGTCATATTTGTACTTGTTCTGGAGTGACCTGAGTGCTTGTGTTATGTGGTGGATTCTAGCTCCCGACAGGCTGCTAACAGTAACCTTCTTCTTGCTCAGCCTAGTGAGTGGGGACGTCAGTGTGCCTGACTGTAGAGTTGCGTATTACTAGTGTGTTAGGTGTGTTATTTCGCCTTAAGGGCTGTGATTGTGTGGCACACTGATTTTGTGTTTTATGTGTTGTCTGGTTTGTGACGGGAGGTGCATGTTTTTTGGGTGTCTGCTTTGGAGGTCTCTGATGCTTTTGCAGGTGTTGATTTAGAGCCTCCGAGTATGATTTTGTGTATTTGTGTATTTTTTGCCAGGGCTGGTTTAGTATGTCTATGTGAGGCTGGAGATGTGGTGCAAGTGTTAACCTTCTCCTCATGACTGCCTGTTCCAGTCTTGGGTGGAGAAAGCTTAGCCTCCAGTTTAGCTATATAATTGCATCTCTCGCATATATTAATGTTTTGTGGTAGGAGGAGAGGGTTGTCTGTTTACACGAGGGAATTGTAACATTGCCTTCAAGATACCCAGGTGATAGGTACACCAAGCAGTAATAAATGCAATTGAGTACTTTTAAGATGATGCAAAAGCAAAATAAAGTAGGAAGAAACACAAATACAGTAAAAGCAGATGAATAAAGTGCAATTTTTTTTTTGAGTGAGCAAATGAGATGGGCCCAGAGGAGTATTCAAATGCAAATTTACAAGAGGGGCGGGCAGTTTCAAAGCCACCAAGATTAACACCAAAACAAAAGCGGAGAGGGTGGGTGGGAAACTAACTGAAAAAACAGAGCCACAACTTCCAGCTAGATAGTATTTAATGCAACACAAATAAATCAATTTAAATGCTATATTTGAAAAAAAGTGCAGATAAAGATTTACTTAAATTTACTTATACGTCCAGTTGATTGCAGGTAGGTCTTAGCCAGCCAAAGCTCAGAGTTTATATAATTGCTTCCCATTATGGGAACACCTGACATATGGAGCAAAAAAAAACTGATGTAATGGTGTCAGCTGCATGCTTTAAACCCCTGACTACCTGACGTCATGGAAGATGGGACAGCAACCAACGCAGGACCCAAGACTTTGTTAATCAGGCTGACTGAGGGCTACTGCAAGCAGGTAACCCCAAATGCGATGACTGCAGCAGTGAATACACTCAAACATCTACATTTATGGCAAGTGTACACAACTGTACTTTTAGCATGCAGTAGGCCTTTGCAGTGCACTACCCTTCCTTTGCCACTTTTGAGACAGAACCTCTGTGCGATCACCAGTCCACACCAGTGTTTCCACTGTGGAAAGAGTGTCGCCAAGGTCATGTTCCTCACGATGAGACTCAAGCAGGCATTCTAAGCCTTATTCTTCTCTCTACCCACTGCAGCTCCATCAGGTACCCATCCGTTTGTCAAACTCTGGTCATCTGTGTTATAGTTGGGGCTTTATCTTGTACACCAGCAGAGATGAGTTTCCTGGGATTCACAAGACCATTGAGAATTGATGTCTTTTCTCATGTCTCAACCTGTTTGTTACAGGATACAACTCTGATCTGAGGGTGATTACTTAAATTCTTAAGCCCCGAAGCTCTACCTCCTGTACCCATAACACTCTACCTTCTCTGAATCTCTTCAGATCTCATTTGCCACCACTGCATGTAGACGTGGTCTCAGCTCCTCTAGTGAGATAAGTAAAATCTTTGTTTTTCTCTTACATTGTCATTATGCCTCTTCTACTTTAGCTGTCTTTGTTAGGGAGATAGTTTGTGAGATAGTGGTGTTTTGTTGTTTTCCCCCTTTCTTCCAGCCTTTTGTCTGGTAGTTTCTGACTAGTGAGTTTGCTGCTCTTTTTTTCTGGTTCACATGAAAAAAAATTGTGTGTACATTTTGGTAATAGGGATATTAATAATAGTTTATTAATAATTTTATTAATAATACAAGTTGGGGTTTTGTATCTGTTAGATAGATCTTCCTGTTAGTGTGTTTAGCAGAGCAGTCATGTTTTGTTTGTTTGGCGTTTCCTTCCTTTACTGCAGCATCTGCTTCTTTGGCAAAGACATCATTTCCTATTTTTGCCCCATTACTGTTGCCAAATTCTCACTGGAGCCATCCTCCAACTGGATCCGAGCCTCTACCTTTTGAATCAGAGGCCCAGATCCATCTACATCTAAGCCCTCAAAGCCAGCGTACACATCTGTTTCTATGTCCGTCAGGTCAGCCATAAGTTTTAAGGGATCAGATTTGGAGCATGTGATGCGTAATTTCATATGTACCCTAATGGACCTAAGGATCATCCTTCTGCCTCTGATCCAAAACAAGAAGGTCATTTGCCCTTGTCTCCAACCTTGTTTGTTCTTGCCACAATCCACGGGTCTGAATGGTTTCTTGCCCTCCCCCTTGTCTGTGCTGACAGCTTGGATGCCTCAACCACCATCTCCTTCCTTAATTTTTCAACTCCATCTCCCTTGGTGCTAAAGAGTCTGGGCAGACGTCCTGATATCAGTAACGATGCTCAGGTTTTTAATGCCATCTTTTCCCTTCCCTTGGGTGCTTTGGCGTTAGATCAACTCCACGGACAGGGTGATTGCCTGGTAACTGTCACTCTCGAGTCTGTGGACCCAAGGACAACTGTGCCTAGCTATCTGGCATCGGTGTTGATGTTCAGTGTTATAGAGGGGGATGCTCCCTCTCTGAGACTGGGGTTTCATGTGCCAAGTCAGGCCCGTCCTGATGCTGTCATCCAGCTGGCGTGAGGACAGCTTGATCCTTCCCACTTAACATGATCTCCTGCTTCATCAATGTCCCCTTGGGCTTCGCCCTCCACAGGAGGTTCACTTAAAGAACAGATACAAGAGGAAGCATTTGGACTCCCTAGAAGAGCCACTCACCAAGGATGCCAACCTTGAAGAAGGGGAGGTTCCTCAAAATCTCCCCAGAAAGATGCCTATTTTGGTGACTTATTGGAATTGCTGAGGCATCACTGGGGATGGACCACTGAAGCCCCCAGTTCTTTAGTAGTCTGTATTGCTTGAGGCTTTTGGCACAGGTCCATCCACATGCCGCATAGTTCCTCCTCCTCAGAAAGCCTTGTCAATTTAGTGTCCAAGAAGCTGTGGAGAGAACCCATCATGGTGGAGACAGTCCCCTGGAAGCCAGGCAAAGTACTGGTTTCCCCCCAGAGATAGACCTTTTTGGAGCAAGTGCCCAGTGGTGGATTACATTTTAGTGCTAAAGACACCCAAGAGAAAGATCTTCAAGGAGAGCTCTATGGTTCAGCCCCCTGAATAAGGTGTCTCTGGCATTGGACTGTGTGGGGAAGCTCACCTATGTGTCATCAACCTTTGCATTGTGTGCACTAAACTGTTTGATGCACCTGACAAGGCCCTGGGGAGATTTGGTTGTGGTGATGTTAAAGACGGTCTCTACACAGCAGCCTCAAGTGGTTTAAAAGTCTGTAGATGCTCAGCTGTCTACTATGCAATCCTTTTCCAATGTATCCATGAAGTTTCTTTCAAATGCGCAGATGGTACAACCCATGCAGCAGGTACTGGTATTACTGTGTGCCATCATGCCTGGATGTTCTTGTGTAACTTTGCAGACTTCTTTATGGTGTCCTAAGTACCCCCATATGATGGTTCCACTCTGTTGCAGAATTCAAAAGTACTTTGTCTTGGAGTGAACTGGAAGGAAAGCCAATGGTTGCCGTTGGGGTATGTTTTTCTGTCCCTGGGGCTTCATTTGTTAAGTCGGACCATTCTTAGGTTCATAGATTAGCACTAGACTAACTGCCCTTGTTGGTCATTTTAAGCTTAGCCAGTTACCCAGGTGAGAATCAAACCATGCACCTTGTGTCTAAGGTAAACAACTTAACCATTATGCTAACCTCCCGCTGGTCCTGTTGCCCATCTGGTTCCTCTGGCTTATATCATTTAGCTTCAGGACAGCCCACTCCATTACTCCTCCAGCCTTCTCACTTAAAGCATTACAGCCGAGTGCGCCTCCAGGCCTTTCTGCAGTTAACGTCTACTGATGGCTCTAGGCGTTAATATTGCTTGTTCATATTTGTATTAATAATTCCAAAACCATGCTGCATACAAGGTATCAGAAGATTTCATCTTAAAGCATTCATGATGGCAAACACAATTGTATTGATATTTGACCTCTTCCTAATGCAGCTTGAGATATGATTTGAATATTTGTATACTGTTTATTTGTATTGTAATAATTTTCATATTTCTTTAAATCTCAACATTCAGATAACCCAGACAGAACTGCATAGCCTCATATGAAAGCTCATAGCTGTGTGAAGAAAATCCTGCTTGACAATGTGTGTCTTGCTTAAATAGTTACTGAGATATTATATGCTGTTTATACACCATTACAAAATTAATATTTACTGCCTTTATTTTGGCTTATAAAATCCAATGTAAAGCATTGAACTGAAGAATGCCGCCAGTATAATTTATCTTGAATAGTTTACAATTTAGCAGTTTTCTAGTAACACAGTTGCAGAGATATGAATATTTGTGTGAACTGTAAAGTGATAGCTTCATTTTTAAAGGTTTAAGCCAAACCCATTTGGAGTTAAAGGTATACATTCAAAAGAGCAGTCCTGAAGGGCATGAGTTACTGGGATCACTTGCTTCTTCAGTGTCTTCCCCCCCCCCCCCCCTTGGGAGGTTTAATTTAAGTGCAATGCAAGAGGAAGCATCGGAAATCCCCTGAGGAGTCACTTAACTCATTCCCTCCAGTACAGCTCTTTTGATTGTGTACCTTTAACTCCTAGTGGGCGTGGCTTGAGCCTTTAAAAAATAGTCATCACCTTACAATTCTAACAAATACTCATCGACATAGGTCAAATATCAATACAATTGTTCTGAGACCTTGTATAGGGCATGGTTTTGGAAATACTAATGCAAATATGAACAAGCAATATTTGACACCTAGAGGAGCAGTAGGTGGTAACTGCAGATGGAGGCGTCACTCGAATGCATGATTCCAACATCTGTGAATGGGAGGAGTACCTAAACTTAAATGGACACTGCTTCAGGAGCAGGGATAGTCCTGAAAACCAGAGTTTCTGGGGCCCCTTCTTTGGAAAGCTCTTTCAGCTCCCCTGAAGGTTTGCCAGACTGCCACTGTTTGGAGGTAGCTGGGAAGGAGCCCGGATATCCACCCAGAAGCTTGGGAGGCCATCACTTTAGATGCGTAGATGTTGGGAATCTTATTCAGGGGTTGTTCAGCATTTTTTACCTACACTCCAAGAAATAAATGAAAATACCTTACCCATGTTCCACTCTGTCAGCAAAGTGAAACAATGGTGAAGATGAAGAAGCTGCTTTGCAACTGAATCATTCAAAATGTCCCACTAGATCAAACGTGATCTGGGGTCTACTCAAGATACTTTTTAGTTACAGAGAAAAACAAGGACTTCAGACTCATACTGGACCTCAGCTGTTTGAATCACTACATAAAACAGACCAAATTCCAAATGATCATGGTGCAGTCCATTCTTTCTCTGCTGAAGGGAGAGAGCTGGATGTGCTTGGTAAACCTCAAGGATGCCTACTGTGAACAAGAGCATGTGTTGTACTTTTAAGAAGCATTTCCAGATGTAGGCACATGCATATAAATAGTGAGCACTTGCAGGCAGCAGTGACATTTTGAGAGAACAGCCAGAGTGTTAACACGTATGAGTGTGGTAGTCAGTCTGTTTATAAGTTTATTTAAGTTTAAGTTACAAAGCCTCATTCCTGATGTGTTTATGTATAATAAAGCTGCTTGAACTGATCCCACAACTGTTCGTCTGTTTTATCTTGACCAGACGAGCGACATGGTGTCAGAACCGGGATTGAGAGTGCACCTTCTTCAAGTCATGAGGTGCAGAGTTGAAGGTGAATGTAGATTGAGCTGGTTGAGTGATGCAGAACTCAAACGATCAAAAAGGGCCAAAAACGAACATAAGGTAACCAAAACTTGCACAGATTTATTTTGCAAAGAAAATGAAATGGAGTATTTATAAGGCATAAAACGCATTATTAAACGAGTAGCACAAAACATACTAATCAAACGAAAAATACAAAAACACATTATTAAACAAAATGTTCGAAACCACGATATTTGATAAAACTAGCAGAAATATTCATATGGGGCTCATAATTACCTCCAATTTGCATAATGAGCAGATTTAAAGTAAAACGAGCACGAGAAAAGTATAATGAGCATGATAAGAGGTTAAGTGGGTGTAACGAGCACAATAAAAGGGCAAAATAAGCTTAAAAAGCAAGGCAACTCCATGTTTTTTTTGTAAACAGCTGTGTTGTGGACATAAACTATTTCTCATTGGTGGAAGCCATTCAAAGCATAGTTGGAGTTCGAAGTATCTCAGAGTGTGCAAAGTGTTTGCAGTGTGTATACTTTATTATGGTGCAGTTATTTCAAAGAGTTTGCAGTGTGCAAAGTACAGTTATATTGCAAAGTCTTGTCAAAATACAAACCTTTCATAAAATTTCTTGTGCTGTGTAAATTTATTCGCAGAGTGCTGTCATTTCAAAGTGTTTCTTACATTGTACAAAGTTATTTCGCGAAAGTACAGCCATTTTGAAGAGTTTCTGTACTGTGTACAGTTTATTTGCAGAGTGCATTCATTTAGAAGTTTCTTATTCTGAGCTTTTTCTGCTGTGTACAGTTTATTCGCAGAGTACAGTAATTTCAAAGTCTTTCTTACACTAATAAGGAGTGGTTTCACAAAGTACAGTGATTTTAGAGTGCTCTTGTGCCACGGACACTTGTTTGGCAAAGTGCAGATGTTGTGTAGTCCAATCTCACCTTCATTTTTACATATGGGTTCGGAGCAGATCCTCGGCTCCGACTCAGATGATTTACAAGCTCGAAAACTTCTGGTTGGCTCGTGGCTAAGCAGGTATCCCATAGTGCACCAGTACAAACCCCAGATCTCGTTTGCCGCGTCGACGAGTTCAGTCATGCTTCTATTGGCTCTGGCTAAGTTTTAAAGTCTTTCTAGTTACATATATAGTATTAGAGTTTATATTGTATTGTTAGGGTTGCTATTATCCTAGGCAGTTGTGTTTGTCCTTTTGGTGCAATCTTAGTTTAAACTTGTTGTTAGTGTGGTATCCTGTGTGCCAGTTTAGAGTTCCTTGTAAGCGCTGTTGCGCCTTGTTTTTTCTCTCAGGTGTAGAGTGTTAGTTTTTGGCGTTTTTTCCACTGGTAGTTAACAGGGGTCTTGTTGTTATTTCTGACCTTTATTGGGTTTCCTTTGACAGTCAGCTTAGTTTCTTCAGTGATTGTATTTTTGGCTGGGATCCGCTTGTCAATTACTTAGGGTTGGAATTTCCTTCCCTAGTACGATAGTTATTATTATAACATTTTTACTAAATAGTCATTCAGCTTCTGTGTGCATGAGTTTTCTCTTTTCTGGTCTGTTTAAATTGGAAGCCGTAGCTTTCTGTCCACCGGGCTAGGCCCATTTAAGTTAGAGGACCTAGTCCTCGTGGTATTTCCCTCTGTAGGGCTAAGCCCATTTTAATTAGAGGACCTAGTCTTCTCCCCTTCTTCTTCTTCCTTTCCTGGGTGTTGTGTGTGTTGTGTGTGTGTGGAATGTCTAAGGAGAGTAAGGAGCACAAACCTTTAGGTTTTAAGAAGTGCATGAAATACTTCCAAAAGATGTCTTTAACGAATGGCCACAGTAGCTGTGTCTACTGTTTAGGGGCCATCCACTTGCAGGAATCATGCCTGTTCTGCCATGCTTTCTCTCCTAGGGTGTTACAGGAGAGAAAGAACAAGCTTATACTCAAGGGTCTACTAAAACCATCCTTTGAGGAAGCTCTGTCCAGTTTTTCGGCTTCCTCCAAGTCTGGCAAATCTAAGTCTTCAAAAAGGCCTTCTCCGGCACCGGCTGGTGTCTCGGAGCCACCTCCTTAAACCATCAAAATCTGCCTCCTCGACTCCACAGCCTTCGGAGCCGAATGAGAGCACCATTATGGTGTCAGAGTCGGTTCAAAGTGTTTCGGAACAGACCTCTGAACCCATTGAATCAGCAGTTGAATCTGCTACTCGGAGCCGGTCTGTCGATTCCCTACTGGTTTCCGTGTTACTGAAGTAACAGTGCCCCCTAGGTCAAGATCGCCTACTATGTCTTCCAGGTCCCTTTCGGAAGAAGATGTGGAGAGGGTAGTGTTGTGACTCTTGAAGTCGTCTGCTTTACCAAAATTATTGTTTTCTCTGACCCAGTTGGCTCCATAGCCACTCGATCCAGCTTTGTCCTTGTCTGCTATTCCTCCTCTGAGCCATGTTGGCCCTTCGGAGCCTGAGTGCTTGGTGCCACCGGAGGAACTATCGATGTTCTTCATGTTTCACTGTTGCAGTCATTACATTTGGGTAATCTGCTGGCAGGTTGCCCTCAGTCGGCCTGAATTCCAAAGTCTTGGGTCCTGCGTCTATTGCTGTCTCCTCTTCCATGACATCAGGTCGTCAGGGGTATAAAACATGCAGCCGATGCCATTTTCTCCAGTCTTTCTTGCCGCACGGTGCCCGAAGCAGAAGCATTTCGCAAGGGCCGGCCGACTACTGAAATAATCGAGTTTGAGTTTCAGAACCAAAGTCTTCACTAAAGCTAAGTACCCCGTTGGGGAAACTTTTTTCTTGCTTTTTACCGATGTCCGAAAAAGTTAATAATTGCATTACTCGTGGGAAGCAAATACCTCATAAGGATTTCCATTTATACTGTATTCCTTGCCTAGGCCCTGATCACAACGTGCCTGGCTGTCAGTTTTGTGCTAGATTTAACCAACGCACTATTAAGCGTCTGTATATTGTTGCATCAAAGTATTTTGAAAACAGATTTAACTACCTAGAAATGTCGTCTGATAGTAATTCGACTACCGCAGTATATAAAAAAACGCAAAGAAAAGGACAGAGGCAGTCGAGATCCAAAACTGACGACGAAGCTTCTCCTAAACCAGTCGCCGGTACTCAGTGAGGCACTTTCGCAGCCCCTGATACCCGCTACCTTCGAGTCGCAGGCCTCTACCCGACACCCATGTGGAGTCCAGCAATGCCGCAAGATACTCAAGGTGTTGGTCCGATGGATGTCTCCCCCTCAGATGGGTCCGGAGCCTCTGAACAGGCACCGGCTTCTGAGGGTGTATTCAGACCTCAACATTTGTATATCAAACTGACGAAAGCTGCAAAACCAAAGACTAAAACAACTTCTAAAACTAAAAAAACGTCACTTGAGCCATGTGCACAGGCCTCTATGCCTAAAAACAGATGATCAAAATGGCTGAAGACCTTATTACCTTGACCTGGGGTACCCATCCCCCTCCTGATAAGAGGCCTAGAAAAGACACTGATTATGAATCTTCAGATCAGGTTTCTATTTCTTCTGATTCCTCTTCTGATCAGGAATTATCTATGCCTCCCTATGAGGATTCTGATGCTGAGGAGTCCATTCCATCTGCATCTCCTCCTGAGGATTATTCATTTGGAGAAACCTTGCATACTTTGAGGGAGCATTTTCACTGGGAGAGTCAAGACTTCTCAGAATCAAAAAAGAGGCTCAGGGATTTCCTTCGCCCTCAGCACAGGCCTTTAGCCATTCCCCCTGTTTTAGACATTGTGGACGATGTGTTTTCGGAGTCAAGCTTGTCCCCTGACTCCTTACCTCCGGCTCCCAGTAAGCCTGACAGATATTACAGGGTCCCTGACTCTCATACATTTTTATTTAGAAACCCTGCTGCTGATCCTGAAACTATTTCACGGGGTCCTATGGGAGTTAAGGCCTCAACAGCAAAAAATTCTACCACCTCTGACAGAGATTCAAGGGCACTGGACAGATGGGGAAAAAAAGGTTTATACATCTGCAACCTCGCAATCAGGGCCTTAAACTATCAATTTCATATATTTAAGTACCAACAACATGTTATGGGATGGCTGAAACAGAAAACGATGATTTCAGAATGTGCAGAAAATAAAGAATTGCAGGAATTATTGCATGCAGCTGAACAAGTTGGAAAGCATACTTTGCAATGTGGTTTTGATTCCTTAGAGGCCTCTTGCAGGGCTGCAGTTACTGGAATGGTGATTAGGAGGCATGCCCGGTTAAAGGAACAAAATTTGCCTGATCATGTTAAAGCTAAATTGCTAGATGCTCCTTTACAGCATGATTCTCTGTTTGGTATTAAGGCAGAAGAGGTTTTAAAGAAAATGGGAAGACAAAGTTAAGTCTATGCAAACTGTTAAAGACTTCTTACAAGTGCAGCCACCAAGATTCAGTAGACACTGGCCTACAAAAAAGTGGTCCTTTCCTGTGTCAGACAGAGCTCAAAGGGGCAAATCCAGATGCCCTAAGGGTTCCAGATAACCAGGTGCAAGATTCATACAGGTCAAAGCAATGGGGTGCTTCCACCAAATCTGAAGGAGATGAAGCACAAACCTACAGAAAACAATCCCAGTTACTTCCCTCTGCCTGCACCAAGCACTTATATTTTGGCAGCACCCATAGGGGGAAAATTAGCACTTTTTGTTCAAAATTGGCAGTTAATAACCCAGGACAAGTGGGTACTAAACATCGTATCACAGGGATACAGACTCCATTTCCACACTCTGCCAATGGCAAATGGATGGCCAGATTTGCCAAAAAATCAATGGACAGAAACAGCTTACGTCCCTCATGGATATGGGGGCCATTCAGACAGTACCAGAACAGGAAAAAGGACAAGGTTTTTAATCAAGACTGTTCTTGGTACCCAGAAAGGACAAGGTCTGGCGGCCAGTACTGGATTTATCGATTTTAAAGACATACCTGGACATTCCAAAATTCAAAATGCTGACTTTGCAGCAGCTTCTGTCCATGCTGGGCAAGAATGCTTGGCTGGTGACTTTAGACCTAAAACAGGCATAGCTGCATGTCTCAGTAAGACAATCGTGCAGAAGATACCTCAGATTCAAGGCTGGCTTAATGCATTACCAATTCTCTGCACTGCCCTTTGGCTTATCTACTGGCGCCCAGGGTCTTTACAAAGTGCCTGGCACCAGTAATTGCATTTTGCAGACAAAAAAGTATACAAATATATCCTTACTTGGGCGACTGTCTCATTCAAGCAGAGAACAAGGACATTCTTCTTAGACACCTGGTGTTTGTGAAAAGGCTTCTAACATGCCTAGGGTACACAATAAACAAAAGGAAATCACAACTGGTACCCTATCAAAAGATAGCATTCCTGGATCCCAGCTTGAATACAACTGCCCAGATGGCTTACCTCACACCAGACAAGCAAAGGCAGCTACCTACTTACTTCAAACTGATGTAAACAGAAACCCAGTCTTCTGCAAGACAAATTCTGCAGGCTCTGGGCTTCATGGCATCCTGCATCCCACTGATTCCATATGCAAGACTGCATATGAGGAAGCTTCAATGGTACCTAAAAAGTTTATGGAGTCAACATTCTCACAGTCTGGAAACAATGATTCCTCTCATTCCCTGCCTGCAACAGGAGTTTCTATGGTGGGCAAAGGCATGTCACCAAAACATAGGACGGCCATTCACTCTACCCCCTGCCAGCCAAACCGTAACAGCAGACTCATCAGATTATGCCTGGGGGGCCCACATGGCAGGTAGATGCATTCAGGGCATATGGTCACCAAAAGAAATGCATCTAAATATCAACCAGAAAGAGATGCTGGTTGTTCAAAATGCCCTAACAGCCTTCAAGGACTCACTTCATCCAGGACAACTACTGATAAAGACAGACAACACCACAGTCATGTGGTATATAACAAGCAAGAGGGCACACACTCATGCCCCCTATGCAGATTAGCCATGGCACTGTGGGACACAGCTTTGACCTACCAAATACATCTTCAAGCTCAATTCCTGCCAGGAAAACAAAACACTCTGGCAGACGATTTAAGCAGAAACATTATGGATCCTCACTTGTAGAAACTAAATCCACAAGTCTTCAGCCTGATAACAGATAAATGGGGGAGCCCAGACATAGATCTATTTGCCTCTCCTCAAGATTATCAATTGAAAAAATTCTGCACAAGGATTTATCACAGACAAGCATGGAAAGTGGACGCCCTATCCTTCAGTTGGAAAAACCTATCAGTTTACACCTTTCCGCCTCTGCCTCTTCTCCCCAAGGTCCTCCTAAAAGTCAGACAAGAGAAACCTGCCCCGGACTGGCCCCGCCAATACTGGTACCCAATCCTAAGGAACTTGTCTCAATACCCAGCTTGGACCTTGCCTCAAAGACCACAACTACTGTCCCAGCAAAACAATCAGATCCTGCACAATCAACCACAGACTGAACCTGGCAGCATGGCTGATCAGGTAGTCATACAAACAACTCTCAGTAAAGCTGTGATGGATGTCATTTTGGAAGCCAGAAGGCCTAGTACTAGAAAATCTTATGCTGACAAATGGAAGAGATTCTGTGCTTGGAATCGAGCACAAGGAACTGATACAGCAGAGCCACATATTCCTCAGATATTACAATACTTAACGGAGATGCTTGACAAAGGCCTATCTTTTGCATCAATCAAAATCCATGCCTCTGCCATTTCGGCTCATTACAATACAGAGCCCACGTATCTTTTCTCATCCTTTACTAAAGCAGTATTTTAGAGGAGCCAAAAACCTAAAGCCTCCTAGATCATCACCATTACCTGCATGGGACCTCAATTATGTGTTGGAAAAGCTCACCCTGCCTCCATTTGAACCAGCCGCAACCGTTGATATAAAGTTCTTATGGAAGACAGCTCTGCTACTAGCAATTACTTCAGCAAGAAGAGTTTCAGAGCTACAGGCCCTCATGGCTGTAGAGCATTTTAATCTGAAGTAGTTAACTTCATTTGTGCAGCAACCTTTGGGAATCAGATCCGACCTCGGATCCGAGCCGGCAGTTTTCAACAGCTTTAGATCCGAGCTCCAAGCTCCTCCCCCTACCCATAATCCCCTGCCAACCCTGACTGACCTCAGATCTAGTTTGCCGCCGTTTAGTTCAGCAGCTTGATCCAGAGTTTCCAGGCGTTTTCGTTCACTTTGTGAGAAAAATGTAACTTTTATACCAATTTTCTTTAACCTTTGGTGTGAGTGTGTGTTTAGCTCCCCTTTTCTGCTAAAAGCTCTCTTAGTTTAAATTATTTTATTTCTATTTAACCTCCCCCTTCCTTTGTGGTTCCATCAGGGTTGTGTGTGTGTGTTTGGGGCCTAGTGTGTGTGAGTTACTTTCTTTAAGTATGTCTGAGGCCCCAAAAGTAATGTTTTCTAAGTGCACCGAGTGTGGCCATAAGGTGTCCCCAGCGGATGGCCACACTCGGTGCGTCTTGTGCCTTGGGGTTGAACACCTGTCTTCTGGTTGTACCATCTGTGCAACGTTCAACCCCAGGGCATTCAAGGACCGGAGGTCCAAGCTGATTCTGGCGGGTCTTCTGCCCCCGGACTCTGCTTCGACCACCGGTCCTCCCGTGGCTCCCGCTTTGGCAGCTGCCACTCCTGCTTCCCTTCACCCGGCCGGCACTCAACCTCCCACCTTAGGCCCGGAGGAGAGGGAGGAGGGAGAAGCACCACAAGCGGCGGGCCGAGGTCTCTGCTTTGGCCCCCCGGCTAAGCTGTCTTCTCCCTCCAGATCTTCTGGGTCTTCTCCTTCTCAGATCCGGTCCCCGTGCTTTTCACCGGGTCCTGAGGAGGAGGAGACCCGATCTCCTTCGAGGTCATTGAGGCGACGCTCCTGCCCCGTCTTGGTGGCCTCATCGAGATCTACTAGAAGTCTCACGGATGCAGATTTGGACCGGATGATGAGAAGATTCCTCCGGGCCCAATTGCAGATGGGAGTGCTCCTGCCTCCCCCCCCCCCTCCGGGGGGGAGCTCGACCCCCTTCTTTGCCCCGATAGCTCCTTCTCCGTCCCGTTTCCTGGGTTCGGAGTCTTCGGAGCCGGGCAGCCTTGGAGCTGGGGGTTTGTCGGCGCCGATAGTCTTGGGTACTTAGGCGCTGACACTTCCCTTGAGTCCGTCGGGTCCATTTTCTTTGGATCCGAGCTCTTGGAGCCGAGGGCTGAGCTTCGGATCCAGCGGTATCAGTATGCCTTCGGCTCCCTCCGGGTCGGAGCATACTGGTCCGTCGGATCCGATCGCTTTGGTGCCGGCCCCGATCCGTCCATTGGATCCGAGGGAGAGTCTGCTTTCGGATCCCAGAGAGAGCAGCTCTCCCTCGGCATTCGACTTGGTGGAGAGGGTCCTGACGAGAGATTCCAGGCCCCTGACCTTTGCCACGACTCCACCCTGCACTCCTTCTCAGTTGGGCCCGATTTCCATCACCCGGCCCCAGGGATAGCCTGCCTTGACGTCCCAGGTAGTTCCATTGGAACAAGACGTTGCTGGTGAGACCTCCTCAGACAGCCCCCCCGAGGACGTTCCTCACAAGTGAAGGTGCAAGAGGAGGCACCTGGACTCCCTCTAGTCCTTGACTGAGGACACGGATTTGGAGGAAGGGGAAGGCTCCCCAAGATCACCCCTCGAAGAAGTCTCATTTGGTGACATCATGGAGATGCTCAGAATAAAGGGGGGGTGGTCTGCCCCAAAGCCTACCTTGGACGAATCCGTGTTCCTGGAGGCATTTGAAGCAGGCCTGTCTACCTCTTGGGTGTCCCCTCCAGCCGACCCCCTGGTAGACTTGATCACTACCAGGACGTGGAAGGAGCCGGACACTGTGGAGCCAGTCCCCAAGCACCCGGACAAGATCCTTAGCCCACCCTCTGACAAGTCCCACTGGAGTAAGAGTCCCCCTGTAGATGCCATGTTGGTGGTGGTGGCCACCAAGAGGGAACTTGCTCAGGAGAGTCCCTCGGTTCATCCCCCGAGCAAGGAAGCGGGTGTTTACTTCGGCTACCTTCTCATGTGCTCCGACTGCAGCAGGACCTTATCAAAGAGTATGCTGCATCGCCCCCCGAGTCCATGTCGGCGGAGGACAAACAATTGCACTCCGCCCGGATGGCCACTCTACAATCCATATCTAACACCTCAAGGAGCCGCTAGAGCCGGCAGAGCGGGCCTCGTTATGAGACGTCAGGCCTGGCTCCGACACTGTGATTTTGCGGAACCCTTTAAGGCGTCGTTTGCTAATGCCCCTTTTGATGGTTCTGCCCTCTTCGGCAAAACCGTGCGAGATACCTTGGTCCAGAGCGAAAAGGACAGGAAGACGTTGTCTGCCATTGGAGTCCGCTTCTCTGCTCCCCAGAGGTCCTTTTCTAAGAACCAAAAGGGACAGAAGAAGATGTGGTTCCAGAAGTCGCAACAGTTCTGTCCCGTTCCGGACTCCCAGCCCTTCCGCGGCAGAGGAGGGCAGGGTGGACGCCGCCCTAGAGGCAGAGGGGGCCCGTGGAACTTTGGATCCAGAGAACCCTTCTTGGACCCACCCACGCAACACCCCTGAGGGGTTGTCTGACTGCTCCATTCTGGAGGCAGTCGGGGGGCATTTCTCGAAGTACCCAGCAGCTTGAAAGTCCATCACGACAGGCCGCTGGGTGCTTCGCATCATATCCAGAGGATACCAAATTCCCTTTTCTCATTACCCACGCAGCCCCAGATACCTCCCCGATGTCCCACCCAATCAGAGAGGGCCGCAGCAATGGAAATCCAACACTTGCTGGAAAAAAGAGCCATCCAACACGTCCCCCCAAGACCAGTGCATGTCCGGGTTTTACTCCAGGTTCTTCTTGGTGCCAAAAAAGACTGGGGACTGAAGACCAATCCTGCGGGAGAACGATTGGATGTGCTCTGTAGACCTCAGGGATGCGTACTACCACATTCTGATGGACAGGCGATCCAGGAGGTTCCTCCACTTCCGGCTGGGAGCCAGTTATTTCCAATTCAGGGTCCTCCCCTTTGGTCTCACCACAGCCCCCCAGGGTGTTCACCAAAGTGTTAGCAGTGATAGCGGCCCACCTGAGGCTCCAGGGAATTCAGGTCTTCCCGTACCTGGACGACTGGCTTCTGACCTCCCCGACAAGGCATCTACTCTGTGCAGCCAGAAACTACTTTCTTCGTCTAGCTCCCCGGCTGGGGATCACTATCAACATAGAGAAGTCGTCTCTTACTCCGACTCAGACTATAGACTTCATAGGGGCCAGATTGGACACAAACAAGCTCCTTGATTTCTTGACCACAGACCGACTACTATCCCTGAGGCTACACGTGCAGGCCATTCTGCAATCTCCAGCTCCCCCGGCGGAATTGGTCCTGAGGGCTCTTGGCTCGATGGCGGCAGCGATCAACCTATTGCCAATGGCACGTTTGAACATGAGGGTCTTACAATGGACCCTCCAGGTCCAGTGTTCCTTTCTTCACTATCCTCTGAGCCATCCCGTTCCCCTCAGCAGGGCCTGCAAGAGGGCCCTCCTATGGTGGCTCCAGTCTCCGGACCGCTAGCAAGGACGCCCCTTTTCTATGACCCCTCCACTAGCCACGGTGACCACGGACGCCTCCCGCCTCTGGTGGGGGGGGGGCATTGTTCGGGCAAGACAGTCCAAGGCACGTGGGACCTCACGGAGACCTCACTGCATATCAACGTCCTAGAGATGAGGGCAGTGCTGTTAGCGTTGCAAGCACTTCAGGACTTTCTTCCTGTAGGAAAGATTGCGATTCAGACGGACAACATGTCGGTTGTCTGGTACATCAACAAACAGGGGTGAACCTGGCCTTACCTACTCTGTCGAGAGGCCATGAGGGTGTGGGAATGGGCGATCTCCACCAACCGCTTTCTCATAGCAATGCACATTCCGGGATGGTCCAACATCCTAGCGGAAAAACTAAGTCGCACCATCCTGTTACCATACGAGTGGTCTCTCAATCCTGAGATAGCGAATCGGATCTTTGCCAAATGGGGTCAACCCTGTTGCGATCTCTTTGCCTCTCCCTCGAACACAAAATGTTACGACTACTTCGCTCTCATTTCCCCCTCCGGGGAACCCCCGAGAGATGCTCTGGTGCATGCTTGGCCTCCCGGTCTTCTTTATGCTTATCCTCCTCTTCCTCTGATGCTGAAGTTTCTTCAGAAAGCCATTCGGTTGGGGAGCAGGATTATACTCATTGCCCCCTTTTGGCCTCGTCAAACCTGGTTCCGTTACCTTTGGTCTCACCTGGTGAATCCTCCTTGGATTCTGGATCTCCATCCGGATCTAATATCCCACCCCCTAGATCTCCCAGTCCCGAACCTGGACAACCTCAAGCTCACAGCTTGGCTGCTCCAGTTCCACTCATAGCTAGGACTCCCGGTATCTCTTCCCCAGTTAAAACCATTCTAGTAGCAGCGCACAAGCCTTCTACTAGAAAGATCTATAGCAGCAAATGGAAACGTTTCTCCATTTGGGCAGAACGCAAAGATTTGGATCCTTTTACAGCTCCTTTGCCCGATGTATTAGACTTTCTGTCAGGACTGTTTCATCAGGGGGCTAGTTCCTCCACAGTCAAGGTCCAACTAGCAGCTATCTCTCATTATCACGTTGGAAATGAATTGGGCCCTTTGATCACCACGAAATTGTGTAAGACCTTTTTGAAGGGCACCTTTCTGCTCAGACCCCCAGTGAAGGATGTAGTGCCTCCTTGAGATTTAACGCTGGTGCTTCAGGCCTTGACAGCTCCCCTGTTTGAGTCTGCAGCTTCCATAGATCTTAAATTCTTGTCATGGAAAACGGCTTTTCTTGTCGCCATCACCTCGGCGCGAAGGGTCTCTGAACTACAGGCCCTCTCTGTAAAACCCCCATACTTGCCCTTTCACAAGGATAGAGTTTACCTCAGGACCAATTCCTCCTTTCTTCCCAAGGTTGCCTCTGAGTCAAATATTAACCAGTCCATCAACTTGCCGGTCTTTTTTCCTAACTACCATAACAAAGGGGAATACAAATTACACTCATTGGATGTGCATAGACAACTTTACTTCTACAGCCACAGGACATCTGGTCATAGGAAATCCGACCAGTTGTTCATCTCCTTTGCCAAATTTAACTTGGGTAAATATGTGTCTAAAGTCACACACTCTAGATGGATTTCACAGTGTATCCTTTTAGCATATGAAAGTTCGGGCAGGCCCGCACCTCAGGGAGTCCATGCCCACTCTACTCAATCTATGTCTACCTCTGCGGCTTTTTGAGCTAGAGTTTCTTTGGATGATATTTGCTCGGCAGCCACTTGGGCTTCATCTCATACTTTTATCAATCACTACAAATTGGACATTATCTCCATAGGGAGAGCATCCTTTGGCTTTGCAGTGCTCCGGCACATCCTTCTATGAAGGTCGCCCAAGATTCAGGTAGCTGGGGACTCTGTCCCAAAGGTTGCTGCACAAATGAAGTTAACTACTTCAGATTAAGAAGTTATGTACTCACCACAACGTTCCATCTGAGTAGGTAAACTTAATTTGTCAGCAACCATCCCTCCCTCCTGCCCCCTCACTTGCGAATGTTTTCATACTCAGGTCCATGGGTTTTACCCACTTATCTTGGGATTAATCATTGTTAGCAGTTTCTGCTGTTGGGCAAACTTGATCTGAGGTCAGTCAGGGTTGGCAGGGGATTATGGGTAGGGGAGGAGCTTGGAGCTAGTATCTAAAGCTGTTGAAAACTGCCAACTCGGATCCGATTCCCAAAGGTTGCTGACAAATGAAGTTTACCTACTCAGATGGAACGTTATGGTGAGTACATAACTACTACTTATATTTCATCCAGACAGGATATCTCTGAGGACAAATCCTACTTTTATGCCTAAGGTGATTTCCAGTGTGGCTCTTAACCATAACCAAACAATTCATCTGCCAACCTTTTATCCAAATCTGCAGAACAAGGGGGAGAGAATTCTGCATTCCTTGGATGTACACAGACCGCTAAGATTCTACTTAAGCAGGACTAAAGCTCTAAGAAAAACTGAGCAAATTACTAGTGACATATGCTGCAGGATCAGAAGGCAAGGCTATATCAAAGCAGACAATTTCAAAGTGGATAAGCCACTGCATCCGTTTCTGCTACTTAAACCATGGTAAACCTATGCCCAAGGACATTAGGTCTCATTCCACCAGTGCTGCAGCTACTTCAGCAGCCTTTCTAAGGGGAGTACCAACCAAAGACATTCTAGAGGCTTCTACTTGGAGTACTGTTCACACCTTTATAAAGCGTTATCATTTGCCTCTCTACTCTAAATCCAGGGTAGGCTTTGCCACAGCAGTTCTGCAGGGCCTTATAGCCACTCCTAATGCTGTTTAGCTCCAGTCTCTCAACCATAGCTTTGGGATTCTACCCAAATGTAATGACTGCAACAGTGAAATACGAAGAACATAGTACAGTTGTGTACACTTACCATAAATGTAGACATTCAAGTGTATTCACTGTTGCAGTCCAGGTTACCCTCCTGCCATCCCCCTGTCATTCTGGAATTTATCTTTCCTTCTCTCTCTTCTACAACCTATGTGGTGTATTTGCTTGTAGATGAAGGTAAGGTTTACCTCTTTGGGAGGGTGGCCTAATGGTTAAGGTGTTTGCCTTACAAACACAAGGTACAGGGTTTGAATCTCACAGGGGATAACTGGCTAGGCTTAAAATGGCTCGCAAGGGCAGTTAGCCTAGTACTAACCTATGAACCTATATATATATATATATATATATATATATATTTTTTTTTTTTTTGCTACCTTTTTGGGGGCACCTGACATCAGGGGCAAGAAAAACTAAAGAAAATGACATATGTTGCATGTTTTATACCCCTGATGACCTGACTTCATGGAAGAGGAGACAGCAACCGACACAGGACCCAAGACTTTGGAATTCAGGCCGACTGAGGGCAACCTGCCAGCCGATTACCCGAATGTAATGACTGCAACAGCGAATACACTCGAACATCTGCATTTCTGGTAAGTGTACACAACTGTACTGTTCCAGCTCCTTTTGTCACTGCTTTGGAGCCGGTTCGTCTCCGACACGCTCGGTGCTGTCTGTTGTGTCCAGGGGCCAAAGCTCTCCTGTCAACGCCGATGGGGAGGGTTGGAATCGATCTTTGGTTCTGAGCCTTCCTCTCAGTGTGTTGGCCAGGGTGAGCTCGGACCCTGCATCCACCTCGGAGCCGACGGCTCTGGCTCCATCAACTTTTGTCTCTTCGGAGCAGAGTAGGTTTTCGGAGCTGGAGAGGTCGGCGTTTAAGATGATGAGGAGCGTGCTGTCTCATTCTCCAGTTCCTACCAGTGGTACTAGCACTCTCCCCCTGGGAGCACCCACTTCGGTCTCAGCCCCTACTCTCTCTGGAGACAGCAGAGACCCTCAGCCTCAGTAGCCATCGGCTGGTGGCCCCCACTGTTCCGAGGCCTCCCCGGAAGAGTTTATGTAAGAGGAAGCATGTTGACTCCCAGGATGAGTTTTTGACATTGAACATTGACCTTGAGCATTGACCTTGAGGAGTCGGAAGGGTCCCCCAAGTTGTCCTCTGATGATGTCTCCTTTGTGGACATCCTGGAGATCCTTAAGCAGAGGTGCGACTGGTCCATTGTCAACCCTTCTGATGAGGAGTCTGTGTACCTGAAGGCGTTCGGGTCTCAACCTTCTGCCTCTTGGGAGTCTCCACCTTTTGATGAACTGATGGATGTAGTTACGAACAACGAATGATTCCTGCCAGGTGAAGCACCTTCAAAGACAAAAATAGATGCACAAATAGAAAAACAAGAAGGTGCACCATGTACTGCAAAGCATGAACAAAAATGTCTCCTCCAAATAGTAGAAACCACGTTTATTGTAAAACAATAAAATAAATCGACTGCAGTGTTAGCGCTTTCGCTTTATAACAAACGCTTCATCAAACATAAAATTAATAATCAAAACACCTCCCCTTAAATACACATACTGATGTCACATCCCATTCAAAACAGCAAATCAGAACACTGATGTTCAATATGTATATGTATACAAGTAAAAAACAGATAAAAAGGATAAAAAACAGGAAATAAGAACATAACAATATAAACTAACAATATAGACTAATGTTGAAGGGGTCTATTGGCTAAAAATGGCTTGAGTGTCACTCTATCATTTAACCCAAACCTATGTGCTTGCAGTTTGAGTATCCATTTAGCTTCCCTTTCTTCAGTAAGGTTTCTTACATTACCCAATCTGCTAGTAGTGGACACCAATTCCAAAACCTGGAACTTGAAGCTATGGGAGCATCCTTGATCTAAAACGTGCTTAGCTAGGGCATTGGTGGTATTGCCCTTGCCAATGGCATATAAATGCTCCCTGATTCGTTCCCGTAGGGTTCTTGTTGTCATACCAACGTAAAAAACGCTGCAGGTCTGACAGACGGCAATATAGACTAAGTTGGTGGATCTACAATCTGCATAGTGTCTGAAACTATAGGAACGTCGTGTTATAGGATGTGTAAAGTTATCAGAACTAGATATGTATTTGCATTGATTGCAAGAGTTACAAGTGAATGTGCCTATTCTTCTTAAAGTTCTACTGTTCTGGTGGCCCTTGTCGTAACAAAGTAGTCTATCAAGAGACAGCATGTTCCTGTAAGCTACTCGAGGTCTCTCATCAACTAAGCTCTTGATCCTTTCATCAACCATCAACAGTCTCCAATTTTTATTAAGAACATCCAAGATGTGATGATTCCTATTGGTAAATGGAATGACTATCCTGTTCATGGTGGCTGTGTTGCTGGTTGTGTTGATATGTTCATGGGGATATGACCTATTGATCAAAGGTGCTCCTATATCCTCCCTACAACGGTCACCCCTGGCAATGTCTGCATGCACCTGTTTCTGATTATAACCTCTGGACATAAAATTCCTGGCTAATAGTGATTTGTGATGGTCAAAAACACTATTTTGGGATGTCAACTTAGATACCCTTATTGTTTGATTTCTCACTAAATTCTGATGCACATGCCTAGGATGCATGCTGTCCCGGTGCAACAAGCTGTTTCTCCAACAGGGTTTCCTAAATAGCTCTGTGTCAAAGCCAATGGATCCCCTTATTATCCTAACATCCAAAAACTCAATGGCATCAATCGAATAAGAACACTCATAACATAGAAAATCAGTTGTCTCATTCAAGTAACTCACAAAAGCTAACAATTGATCAACAGTACCATCCCAAAGTAAAAAAACATCATCCACAAACCTATTGTAATATCTAAGATGTTTCATGTGGTCAAAGCCTGGGTTAAAGACATATAGATCTTCCCATTGTGCCAACACCAAGTTGGCATAGGCGTTGGCACAAGGGGTGCCCATCGCGACCCCTTTCGTTTGTAAATAATACTTGTCATCATAACAGAGAACATTGTTCTCAAGAACAATCTCAAGAAGTGACAAGCACTTAATAATTGTGCTACTTGGTATTTTTTTCCGAGTTAATAATGCCCTGATGTAATCCATACCAACATCATTGGGTATTGACGTAAACAAAGACTTCACGTCAAGTGTAACTAACACATTGTGAATGTTAAAGGAAGAAGACTTACTATAAGTGGCTAAATTTTCTAAAAAATGGGGTGTATCTCTTAGAACATATTCCACATTTGAAACAACAGGTTTGAGCAGCTTGTCAAGGTAAATGGATAGGGGTTCAGTTAGCCATCCACGACTAGACACAATAGGTCTTAAAGAAGGGTTCTTCACATCTTTATGGATTTTAGGGAGACTCCTAAATGAGGGAACCAAAGGTTTGTCAACCAACAAATATAAGTACAAGTCATTATCAATGACATTGGTTAGCAATAAATCATATAAACAAGCATGTACTCAAATGTGGAACACGTCCTATAACACGACGTTCCTATAGTTTCAGACAGTATGCAGATTGTAGATCCACCAACTTAGTCTATATTGCCGTCTGTCAGACCTGCAGCATTTTTTACGTTGGTATGACAACAAGAACCCTACGGGAACGAATCAGGGAGCATCTATATGCCATTGGCAAGGGCAATACCACCAATGCCCTAGCTAAGCACGTTTTAGATCAAGGATGCTCCCATAGCTTCAAGTTCCAGGTTTTGGAATTGGTGTTCACTACTAGCAGATTGGGTAATGTAAGAAACCTTGCTGAAGAAAGGGAAGATAAATGGATACTCAAACTGCAAGCACATATGTTTGGGTTAAATGATAGAGTGACACTCAAGCCATTTTTAGCCAATAGACCCCTTCGACATTAGTCTATATTGTTAGTTTATATTGTTATGTTCTTATTTCCTGTTTTTTATCCTTTTTATCTGTTTTTTACTTGTATACATATACATATTGAACATCAGTGTTCTGATTTGCTGTTTTGAATGGGATGTGACATCAGTATGTGTATTTAAGGGGAGGTGTTTTGATTATTATTTTTATGTCTGATGAAGCGTTTGTTATAACGCGAAAGCGCTAACACTGCAGTCGATTTATTTTATTGTTTTACAATAAACGTGGTTTCTGCTATTTGGAGGAGACATTTTTGTTCATGCTTTGCAGTACATGGTGCACCTTCTTGTTTTTCTATTGATGGATGTAGTTAGTCGAAAGGTGTGGGATACTCTTGCTGCTGTGGAGCCAGTCCCCAGGAGACCTAATAAGTTTCTGTCTGCCCCTGCTGGTAAAGAGTTTTTGTCTAAGGGTGTTCCCGTAGATGCCATGGTGGTGGCGGCGGCCACAAAGGAGGAGCTGGCTGAGACTTCTTCCTCTGTTCATCTGCCAAACAAGGATTCTTGACAGATGGACAGATTTGGGAAGCGTATCTTTAGTTTAGCGGCATTTACCCTTCAATCGTTGAACTATCTCCTTCACGAGATTGCAGAGATCTCTCTTCTATACAAGGTGCTTGTACTGAGGGAGTCCCTGACAAGATTTCTGCTCAGTTGTCCACATTAAATTCTATAGTTAACTCCTCCATGCGGCTTATCTCCTATGCCGCTTATCTCCTATGCCGCTGATGGAGCGAGTAGAGCAGCGGGTTTAGGAGTTTACCTGAGGTGTCACTCCTGGATGCGCTTGTGTAATTTTGCAGAACTGTTCAAATCTACTTTCACCATCGCCCCATTTGATGGTTCCTCATTGTTTGGTTCTAAGGTGAAGGATACACTCTGTGTGAGCAAGAAGGAAAGAGGCTTTCTGTCGTAGGAGTATATTTTACTGTTCTCTCTCGACCATACCCCAAAGGTCAAAGGGGTGGTAAAATGTAGTTCAAAAAGTCCCAGAGGGTATTTCCGGACACACAGGGTAAACCCTCCTTCAGAGGCAGAGGAGGAGGAGGAAATGGGAGATGTCGCCCTAGAGGCAGGGGTGGTCCGCAATACCAGTAAGGCCATGATTCTGTTCAGGGACGGCCTTATCAGCGCTCCTGATGTGGGGCCCGACTGCGTTTCTCTGGGGCCGGTCGGGGGTCAAATTTCATTGTATTCAAAAGCCTGGCTAAATATCACTCAAGACAAGTGGGTACAAAGAGTTGTTACCAGAGGCTATATAATACCCTTTTCCCTTCCACCATTTGTTCCCAAGAAGATTCCCAGATGCATCACCCAATCACAGGGATCAGGCAACTGTGGAGATCAACAAGTTGCTCTTAAAAAGAGTCATCCAGTCCATCCCAGCAGACCAGATAGGATCCGGTACTTACTCCAGGTTCTTTTTAGCACCAAAACGAACCGGAGATTGGAGGCCAATATTGGACCTCAGCAGATACAACTAATCCGTGAAGGACAAGTTTTGGATGGTAACACTGCAGTCGATACTCCCATTGTTAGGGAAAGACTATTGGATGTGCTCTCTAGATCTCCAAGATGCCTACTACCATATAAAATGCACAAGGCATCCATGAGCCATCTACACTTCTGGCTGGGAGCCAGTCACTATCAGTTTTGTGCTCTGCCCTTTGGTCTCACAACAGCCCCCAGGGTGTTCACCAAATGCATGGCAGTAGTGACAGCTCGCCTGAGATGTCGGGGATTCCAGGTGTTTCTGTATTTGGACGACTGGCTCCTGACAGCCCCCACCAGGCATCTACTCCTCCAAAACAGGGACGCCACTATTCAACTTTGTGCTCAGTTAGGGATCTCCATAAATTGGGAAAAATCTGCATTATTGCCCTCTCAGTCTGTGATTTTTATAGGCGCAGAGGTAGACACAGTGCCGAAAGGGCACAAAACTTAATCTCTCAAATTCAACGTTTTCTCCTGTAGCGGAAGGTCAAAGTGAAGTGGGTTCTTCAGCTCTTCGGGACTATGGCTTCCACCATTCTATTAGTACCATTAGCCAGGTTGCACATGAGAATTCTCCAGTGGCTTCTGTCTTCCCAATGGTCCTTTCAATATCTCCCTCTAGTCATCCTATCCTGCTGACGGAATCACACAAGGAGGACGCTCTTTGGTGGATAGTTCCCAACCAGTTGATCACGGGCACCCCGTTGTTCCTGCCCAACCCGTTGCCACTGTGACCATGGATGCCTCCCAGATCAGGTGGGGGGGGGGGCATTATCTCGACAGGACTGTCCAAGGCACATGGCAAGAACACGAGGCTCACCTACATATCAATGTTCTGGAAATGAGGGCGATGCTGCTGGCATTGCACGCACTTCAAGACCTTCTTCCTCTAGGGACTATTGCGATACAATCAGCATGTCGGTAGTTTGGTACATCAACAAACAGGGCGGTACCAGATCTTACCCACTCTGTCGGGAGGCCATGCGAGTTTGAGAATGGGCGATTTCTTCCCAGTGCTTTCTGGTTGCAACGCACATTCCAGGGATGACCAATGTGATAGCTGACAATCTCAGCTGGGCGATTCTACTGCCTCACGAGTGGTCTCTGAAATGGGAAACAGCGGAACAAATTTTCTGAAAATGGGGACATCAAAATCACAAATGTATCCAGCAGAAAAGGTGGAAATCAAAAGATTTTAATATAAAAATCACATAACTAGGTAGAGGGTAGTAAGCCCAACTACCTGTCCCAAACCAGTTTCTGCTGTAATAGCCTTCTTCAATGAGTAAACATAAGCCAATTGAAGCCATTCCTATATATATATCTATATTTATATATGTGTATGTATATATATATATATATATATATATATATATATATATATATATATATATGTTTACTATCAAAAAATCAAAAATAAAAAAAAAAAGTGTACGAAAGTTCGACTTTTAACATCGGAAATGAACATTTCCGTGTGTACCTAATGTCGAAAACAGCTGTTAATTGTCGAAAATGTCACTCGTGGCATTTTCGACAATTAACAGCACTCCCATCCTTCCCTTAACTCCCAAACTAGCCTAAACCTCACATCTGTGCACGGAACAAGCCCCCCCCTGTGGGAGGCTGCGCCCCCCCACACCCCCCCCAACTTAATATTCCAACTCCGAGATCGCACTACAGTGAGGAAAGGGATGTATTTCCCTAACCTCACTGTACTGCGATCCCCTTACATGAGCGAACGTTATAATTGCGACTGCACAGTCCATTTGCAGTGCTGACGTTCGCTCACATAACCTGCCGAACTATGAAGTGAATACTTCATAGCGGTGCAATTGCACGGCGAAATATTGATAGTAAACCATATATATATATATATATATGATCACGAAGACAGTTCATTGGTGCATTAAAATTGGTCATTAAGCCCAGGTGGGAACAAAGCCCCTAATTTAATAATCCATTTGCGTTCTTTAAAGTTTAGTAAATCATGCCATCCTGATTTATCCCTACATTTTCCTACAATGCAATCAATAACAGTAAAATAAAAAGATGCAGAGTTATGTTTACATACATGTTTATACAGAGCATTATTAGGACACTTATTCCTAATATCACTAAGATGCTCCCCAATCCTGAGACGAAAATGCCTAGAGGTGTGTCCCACATAGAATGCGGAGCATGTACATGTGACTAGGTAGATGACCCACTCTGTACTACAGTTAGCCCAGAAGTTGATGTTAAAAACTTCTGACGTGTTACGACTACTGAATTCCCTCATATGTTGAACCTTGTTGTAATAAGTACAATAACCACATGGTATGCAGCCCAGCACTGGACTGAACGTTGAGTGGGAACAATAGAACTACGTCCCACCCTCTTGTAATGGCTAAAAAGGGAACCCAGGGTTGTCACCCAAAAAAGGGTGTAATCTCTCCTCTGCCATAAGGATGTTCCAATGTCTATTGATGATATTCATGAACCCACGTGTTTTACGTCCATATGTGGTCACCAGACAAACCAGAGGATTAGATAAATCTCTTTGTTTGTCCTTGTTTTGTAACAAGTGAGTTCTATCTAGATTGGAAGCCCAGTGACAAACAGTGCTTGACAGTACCAGAAGGGTAACCTCTCTCACGAAACCAGTGTATTAAATCATCCCTGGTATTTCCAAATGTTTACTGGCTTGAACAGATCCTTTTGACTCTGAGGAATTGTGATTTAGGGATATTTCGGATGATATGCCGGGGGTGAAAGCTTGTTGCATGTAAAAGTGAGTTGTATTCGGGGAATTTCCTGAAAACCCGGGTAGCTAGCGTATCATCAGGATTCCTACTAACCTCAACATCAAGGAAAACAATTCTCGATTTATGGAAATTTAGTTTAAACTCAATTCCACAAACATTCTCATTAAGATAGCCAATAAACTCATGTAAGTTTCATCCGACTTCCACAACACCCAACAATCATCCAGATATCACCTTGCTGCGACCTTTTTGCCAGTCCAGTCAATGCCAAATGCAGCAGCTATTTTCCCTCATTGCCCCTCCGGGGCAGAGATGCTCTGGCTCCCGATTGGCCCATGGGACTTCTGTATGCCTTTCCTCCATTTCCAAAGTAATTCAGAAAGCCAGTTGGCTGGGAAGCAAGTTGATCCTCATTGCCCCTTACTGGCCTCTTCAGGTCTGGTTCCCCTTCCTTCTCTTGGACGATCCTTGGATCCTGGACCCAGCACCCTCAAATTGACAGCGTGGCTGCTCCAGTTCCATCCCTAGTCAGGCTTCATGATGTATCATCCTCAGTATCACATATTCTTATGTCCTCACATAAACCTTCGACTAGGAGGCTCTATGGCAGTAAATGGAAAAGATTTTCTATTTGTGCACAGAAAATGAATGTAGATCCCTACACTGCTTCTATCCCTGTGATTTTGGAATTTCTCTCCGAGCTTTTCCAGCAAGGATCTGCCGCTGCAACTATCAGAGTCCAATTGGTGCCAATTTCTCATTTTCACTTAGGGTTTCCGGATACCAATTTAATGTCTCATAAGCTATGCAAGACCTTTTTGAAAGGCGCCACTCTATTGAGACCACTGCTGCAAGAACCTGTGGCTTCTTGGGATTTAAATTTTGTGTTTTCCAAACTGACTTCTCCCCCGTTTGAACCTTCCCACTCATCTTCATTGAAGTTTTTGTCTTGGAAAACTTTGTTTTTGGTAGCTATTACGTCCGCTAGACTGGTATCAGAGCTACAAGCCTTGTCTGTTAAGCCACCTTATTTGATCTTTAACAAAGACAGGGTGTCACTGCATACTAATCCCTCCTTTGTTCCCAAAGTTTATTCCCCTGCTACCTTAAATCAATCCATAGAACTCAGTTTTCTTCCCTAATCACTGTAATGCAGCTGAATACCGTTTTCATCAGCTGGACGTTCCTAGACAACTACGTTTTTATTTACAGCGGACCAAGGAATTTAGGAAATCAAATCAACTATTCATTTGCTTTTCTGACTCCAGATTGGGCTTACCAATTTCTAAGGTTACACTATCGAACTGGATTTCCAGTTGCATAGCCTTTATCTACAGTTCGGAGGGCAGACCTTTACCCTGCAGGATCAAGGCTCATTCTACCAGGTCGCTGTCTACCTCTGCAGCCTTTCAAGCCAGGGTCCCACTTGATAATATTTGTGTAGCAGCTACGTGGACTACCCCTCACATTTCTTCTTTCGGCTTTTCCCGGTTAGGGTTCGCCACAGCGGATCACTTGTCTGCTCATGATTGGCAGTGGAGTTTTACAGTGTCGAGTTGCCAGCCCAGCGCCCAACCTTCCACAGAAGGCACACACATGCACGCACTCACACCTAGGGCCAATTTAGAGTGTCCAATCCACCTACAGCATGTCTTTGGGATGTAGGAGGAAACCGGAGCACCCGGAGGAAACCCACGCGACCACAGGGAGGACATGCAGACTCCGCACAGAAGACACTCCAGCCGAGGATCGAACCGGAGGACCTCTTGCTGTGAGGCAACCCCTCACATTTATTACACATTATAAATTGGATTTAGCTTCCAGGGGTAGAGCATCCTTTGGCTCCATGGTGCTTAGGAGTATTTTCCAGTGAGCCACCCAAGAATAAGGTGCTAGGGATGCTGTCCCATATGTAAAAATGAAGGTGAGATTGGACTACACAACATAAAGAAGTTATGTACTCACCATAATGTTCCATGTTGGTATTCCATCTCACCCTTCATTTTTACCAACCCGCCCTCCTGCCCCCATCCTGGAAGATCTGGAGATAATAATTTGGTTATCTTTGGTTGGAGACCCTTTAGTATTGGTTTGTCTGTTATGGTTTTTTTCTTCTAGTGAGCAGCAAACAAGATTTGGGGTTTGTACTGGTGCACTATGGGATACCTGCTTAGCCACGCGCCAACCAGAAGTCTTCGAGCTTGTAAATCGGCCGAGTCGGAGCCGAGGATCGGCTCCGAACCCGTATGTAAAAACGAAGGGTGAGATGGACTACCAACATGGAATGTTATGGTGAGTACATAACTTTTTATTTCAGGGAGTCTCTTGTGCTGTTGGGAGTAATTACAAGTTCTGGCATATTTATATGTATGTTCGTACATAATTCCAAGCACCTTCACTGCTGTGTGGTGATATGGCAGACGCAGTTTGCAGACCCAGTCCACTTGTATTTGATCATAATATTGCAGAGAATTGGGGAGTATTTGAGGAGGAATATGATATTTTCGTACAAGCAGCTTTTTCTGACAAAGATGCACGTACAAGGACATTCAGTTTGCTTAACTGGGTCAGAAGCCTTTGGATGAGAGCGTTCTTTGTGTGTGCACCAGCAGTATATGCAAGAGATGGGGAAAACAGTCATATTGTTGTACCGGCAGAATCAAGAGAGGACCCTGAGGGCTTGAAGCATAAATTTAGAGAAATATAACCTCAGACAAATGTTAGAGGCATCGATTTTATGGAAGAGATCAAAAGCCAGGTGTAACTTTTGCAGCTTATATCACTGATTTGAGAAATAAGGCTAAAACGTGCAAATTTAGTGATTTGAAAGAAGAGTTAATAAAGGACAGGCTTGTGTGGTGTTAATAGTGCTGCAGTAAGAAAGCTTTTGCTTTGTGACAGTGATTTAATGTTAAGCAAAGCCATAGAGATTTGTCAAATCTATGAGCTCACAGAAAGGTACACAAGTATGCTTGCAAGTGCTAAGACCATGGTTTCAACAGCCTCTAGAGCAAGCTTAGATGGCATGCAGCACGTGGCAAGCAGAAACAGGGTCTAAGCACATGGCAGCTGCAACCCCTGCGGGATTCACTGGGAGGACCCATAACTTTCTACCAAGTTCCAAGACTAGCTCAGTAAAATGGACATGCTCAGTGCAGTGTACGGGTGAGTCAGCAAAACCCAAGCCAAGTCTTATTGTTAACTGTTGTAATTGTGTTGCCAATCATGAGTCTAAAAGAGAGAAGTGCTTAGCATTTGGTCAACAATGCCACAAGTGTAAAAAATGATACCAGTTTCAAATGTTTTGTAAATCAAGCAAGCCTCATTCAGTTAAGAAGGGTCACTCAAAAAGCAAGTTTATCATGTAGGAAGCTGCAACCCTACTTTCTATGTAGATGGTGTATCAGTTGTCGGTGAAAAGGTTAATGCAGTAAATTTGTTGGCAAAGAACAAAGTATTTTGTGCTGTCCTGATCAGTGCTTAAACCCACAGACCTCAAAGTAGACACTGGTTCCAAGTGTAATGTAATGTCAGTAGAAACATTTGCTAGAGTGAGAGCTGGTAAGCAACTTAATTTGGCTAGTTGTACGAAGCTTGTTGCTTATGGAGGTGAAGAGATTCAAACCGAAGGCTTTAGTAGTGCTTCTATGCTATTTGGCCTGGAACAGTTACAGCTTGCAGTTCTATTTAGAAGACCTATGCAGTCATTATTAGGTCTCAGAGACAGTATAAGAATGAAACTGCTTTATTTTACCAAAGAAGTACATTATGTAAGCACATGTCCCAGTTCCAGTTTCACTGGTGCTATTTTCTCAGTGTGTGCTGATATTTTCGATGACAAGCTAGACAAACTTCCAGTTGTGTACTCCATGAAAGTAGATCCAAATCGAAACTGATAATCATCCTTTAGTCACTATTTTAAAGAAGCCTTTGCATTCAGCTCCAGCAAGACTGCAACAAGTGATGCTCAGTTTACAAAAATATAATTTCAAAATGGTCATTACAAAAGGCGCACTTTACCTGGTTAATACCATGTCCAGATCACCCAGAAATACCACATAACAGCTAGATGTAGAGAATTTTGACTTTGATAACATGGAAGTGCATAATTTTTCTACCACGAGACTTGAGCTGAGAGATCATACAAAGTCTGATCCAATTTTGCAAAAGCACAACCACTTCATCAATGTTGGATGGCCATCAAAACAATCCTATGTACCGCCAGAAGTGCAGCCTTATTTTCCATACAGAGATGAGATGCTGATGGAAGATTGTATTGTTTTCAAAGGTCCCAAAGTTATTGTTCCTATTTCCTTACAACATGAATGCATTCAAATTTTTCATCTTCCCCACCCAGGTTCACACTCTACCAAAAGAAGAGCGAGAGGACTAGTATTTTGGCCTTCTGTGTCAAAGGATATTGATAAAGAGCAGCTTTTGCAAAAAGAGCTACTTCAGCTAAGCCAGATTCCTGAACTACCTTGGTCAACAGTAGCCATTGACATATTTGAGTGGAGCCATCAGCATTACTTAGTGTTGTTGTGAATCTTTCTAATAAGAGTTTAAGCCCTGATATGATTTCCTTGTTAGACAAGGGCCTGAGTTTTGTTCCAGCCTTACCATCTGATATTAGTGAATTTGTGCTGGATATCAGAATGTTTTGCAGGAACCTTGCATTAAAATGTATTTTTGGACAAGCTAATGACAGTAGACGGCCACCTTATACAAAATTGAGTAGCTTTGTTCCCCCTAATCCTCCACCAGTGGAGATGTTCTTGAGATTATGTGAAGATGAAATCTTCAAACTAAGGGGTAATACAACCAAAGGATAAGGACGTTTCTTCAACTTAACTACTAATGAAAATGAGATGCTGAAGCAGCTAAAGGAGACAGATAGTTTGGTCATCAAGCCTGCTGATAAGGGAGTATGTATAGTGGTGATGGAAGCCGTATGGTACAGGCATAAAATGCTCTCTATGTTGGATGATGAAAGAACATATAAGAGATTAAGTTACAGTGAAGCCACGACTAAGGTAGATCGTTTTCGTAGCCACCTAAATGACCTATTGATAGAGACAAATATCTCACAAGAACTATAGGAATTCTTTGATTGCCCTAAACCTATGTTTCCATACATCAACGGACTCCCCAAAATTCACAAGGATCCAGTTGACCCACCCCTACGTCCCATAGTTTCTGGAAGGGGGTAGGTAACTGAACCTGTTTCCATGTACGTGGAGAATGAATTAAAGAATGCCCTGCCACTGGCAGGAACTGTATTGAAGGACTCAGGAGACTTTCTGGAAAAACTCTTTTTAGTTACCAAGGACCTTAAGAAATATGAAGACTTGTTACTAGTGACAATGGACATCGAGTTTGTTTACGGCGATTCCGAATTACTATGGTTTACAGGCAATAAGATCTTTCTTAGCAAGGAACAGTATGGAAGTAGAACCAATATGTTCCTTGTTGGAACTTGTATTGGAAAATTACATCTTTATGTATGGGGATTCTTTCTATTTGCAGACATGGTGTGTGGCTATGGGCACCCTGTGTGCAAATAGTTACTCTAATTTGGTTCTGGCTGAGTGAGAACATAATGAACTGATACCCAGCACTTGGAAGCAATACCTAGTGTACTACGGTCGTTTTGTGGATGATGTCTTTCTCCTTTGGAGAGGCAGCTCTACACAATTGGACCTTTTTGTCGACTTTATCAACGAGAGCACAGATTTTCTAGAGTTTGTGGTTAAACATTCTTCGGAGACCATAGAATTTCTGGATGTAAAGATTCATCTGCATCCTAATAGAGGTATCCGTACAGGAATTCATAAAAAAGAAACCTGGAGAAGTCATCATCTGCATAGGGGGAGTATGCACCCGGGACATATTTTTGATAACATCTTTGAGAATCAGATCTTAAGAACTTTAAGATTATGTACTGAGAATGAAGACTTTGTAGCTGAACAGAGAAATATTGAGACACATTTAAGTAAAAGATCTTATAAAAGAAAGAATGTAAGATTGAAGCATGATCCACAGGAACTAAGGAGAGGAAAGGGATGTCCCTACTTCTCTGAACCCACATCAAGTCATCATGAGAGTCTGGATCTTAAAACTCAATCACAGCAACTTCAATGTTTAACATATACTGCTGACAATAAGCAAGTATGTGAAGTTATTAGGAAGTTTTGGCCGGTATTGACAACTGATGACAAAATAAGAGACATTGTAGGTGAACAGCCCAGATTACTATACAAGAATAAGAAGAATTTGAAACGTCTCATTTGTAACTAAGATGGATTTCAAAGAAATAGGCCCAATTCTAATAGAAAGGGCACTTTCAAGTGCCTAAGATGCAAAGCTTGCAACTCCATTGACAGCTCCAATGCTTTTGTACTTCCATACTCCAGGCAACAGTACAATTTTAATGTCCTTCACAGTAAGACGCTGTCCGGTTCGATTCTCAGCTAGAGCGTCTCCTGCGTGGAAACATGCGTGAATGGGCGTACCTTCGTTGAAGGTTGTGCATCAGGGCTGGTAACTCAGCACGTAAAAATCAACTACCAATCATTAGCGGACCGGAGATGTTCATCGTGCATACAGCTGCTGTCATAACAGATGGGTTCTCCTGCCGTCAGGCAGGTCCTCGGTCGGCCGAATTCCAAAGTCTAGGTCCGGCGTCGGTTGCCGTCGCCTCTTCCCTGACGTCAGTGCGACAGGGGTATAAAAGAACCAGCCGACGCCATTTTCTTCAGTCTTTCTTGCTGCGCGGTGCCCGAAGCAGAAGCAGTTTGCAAGTGCCAGGCGGCCAGCTCCTGAAATTACGAAAATTTTGCAACTGAAGTAGTCTTGAAAGCTAAGTACCCCATTGGGGAAACTTTTCTTGCCTCAGACCGATGTCAGACAAAGTTAATAATTGTATTTCATGTGGGAAGCAAATACCGCATAAGGATTTCCATTCCCTCTGTATTCCTTGTTTAGGCCCAGACCACGACGTCTCAGTCTGTCGCTTTTGTGCTACTTTCAATAAACGCATCATTAAGAGTCGGGCGGAGTTCGCCCAGCATTATTTTGGCCAAAAATTTAACTATATTATGTCGTCGGATACTCCGACTCCAGTTTTGTCTAAAAAACGCAAAGACAAGGACTGACGCACTAGGTCCGCGGCCTCTACCGACACCACGCCAAAGCCGACTACACGTGGTCCGGTTCTCAGCGAGGTGCCTACGCAGCCCCTGACTACCGACGACACTACATTGGCGGTGTCTCCTGTGCCCGAGGTGGCATGCTTCTCGGCCCACACCCCGACTACAGATACCGAAGCCACTCTTGGCGGTGAATCTCAAAATGTGGACAGGTCTACCTCCTCTCAAGGTGTTTTCAGACCTTCCTCTTCTTTTTCCATCAAGGCTTACACTAAGTCTAAAGCAGCCATGCATTCTAAGAGACCAGCTACACAAGGCCCATCTCCAGGCCCCATGCCTAAAAAACAGATGCTTAAAATGGCTGAGGATTTGATTACTCTTATCAGGGCTTCACAACCCCCCGGACAAAAGGCCCAGAGTGGAGGAAGAATCCCCCTCCTCTGATCAGGGCTCCATTATTTCAGAGCATTCTGATGAACAGGAACATTCTTACTCCCCTTTTGAAGATTCTGATGCTGAGGAGTCCATCCCCTCTGTCTCCCCCCCAGAGGATTACTCATTTGGGGAAACTTTGCATACCTTAAGGGAACACTTCCACTGGGAAGGCCAAGATTATTCAGATTCCAAGAAAAGGCTTAGGGAATTTCTCTTGCTACCTCAGCACAGGCCTCTAGCTATACCTCCTGTCTTGGACATACTAGATGATGTGTACTCGGAGGCCTGCCTTAACCCGGATTCCCTACCTCCAGCTCCAGTCAAGCCTGACAGGTACTACAGGGTTCCTGACTCACACCAATTTCTATATAAAAGCCATGCTGCTGACCCAGAAACTATCTCACAGGGCCCCAAGGGAATTAAGGCCTCCACTGCTAAAAATCCATTGCCTTCCGAGAGAGATTCCAGATCCTTAGAAAGGTGGGGGGAAAAGGTATATACCTCGGCCACCTTAACCATGAGGGCATTAAACTGTCAGTTCCATATGCTAAAGTACCAACAGTTTTTGTTATCAAAATGTCACAACCTGAGCAACCAGACTTGGAGTTGCAGGATTTGATGCATACTGCAGAACAAGTGGGTAAACATACCTTACAATGTGGTTTTGATGCTCTAGAGGCCTCATGTAGAGCTGCTGTTACAGGATCAGTCATACGTAGGCATGCCTGGCTCAAGGAACAAACCTTACCAGATCATGTCAAAGCCAAATTATTAAATACCTCTCTACAAAAGGATGTATTATTTGGTGCTAATGCTGAGGAAGTATTAAGGAAGATGGAGGAAAAGGCTAAATCAATGCAAACAGTGAAAGACTTTCTACAGGTACAACCCCCACCTTTCAGTAGAAATTGGCCTTCCAAAAATTGGTCCTTTCCAGCCACGGGCAGACCTCAAAGAGGTAGATACAGGCGCCCAAGGGGCAGAGGGCAATCCCAAGGATCGTTTAGAGGCAGACAATGGCAAGCTCCTACACAAAGAGGTGGTGAGGATAACTCGCAACCATTCAGAAAGCAACCCCAATGACTTTCCCTTTTGTATGCAAAGCAAGACTCAAATGGCAGCACCTTTAGGTGGAAAACTGGCATTATTTTCAAAAAATTGGCATACTGTCACAAAAGACAAATGGATCCTGGACATTATAAAGAGAGGCTACAGATTCCATTTTCACACCCTTCCAAAAATGAGAGGCATGCCAAACCTGCCACACAATCAAAGGGCAGAGTCACAAAGACTAATTTCAGATCTCATAGACATGAAAGCTATTCAAGAGGTACCTACTCACGAACAAGGTCAAGGTTTTTATTCCAGACTATTCCTGGTACCAAGGAAGGGAAAAGATTGGAGACCTATTTTGGACCTATCCATCCTAAACACATTTCTACTCGTACCAAAATTCAAGATGCTCACTCTACAGCAGCTTCTTCCCATGCTGGGCAAGGAGTCTTGGCTGGTAACATTGGACCTCAAGGAGGCATACCGGCATGTCCCAATCAGACAAAATTGCAGAAGATACCTCAGATTTCTTGCAGGTTCAACCCATTATCAATTCTCTGCGTTGCCCTTTGGCTTATCTACTGCGCCCAGAGTATTCACGAAATGCCTGGCATCAGTAATTGCCTACTGCAGACTTCAAGGGATACAAATATACCCCTATTTGGACGACTGCCTGATCCAAGCCGACAGCAAGCACATTTTACTGGAACATCTGGCTTGTGTAATAATGTTGTTGAATTCTCTGGGATACACAGTCAACAAAAAGAAATCAAGGTTAATACCCTCTCGGAAAATAATTTTCCGGGGTGCCAACTTGGACACAAACACCCAGATGGCCTACCTCACGCCAGAGAAGCAGGGGCAACTAACTCAATACTTCAGAACACTAGCAAATTGCACCAGGCTGACTGCAAGGAAAATCCTGCAGGCTCTGGGATTCATGGCATCTTGCATCTTACTAATCCCATGTGCAAAGCTGCATATGAGGAAACTTCAATGGTACCTGAAAAACCTATGGTCTCAACACAGCCACAGCCTGGAAACAATAATACCACTAATTCCATGTCTTCAAAAGGAATTTCTGTGGTGGGCTCAAGCATGCCAAGCAAACACAGGTCTCCCATTCAGCAAGCCTCAAGCCAAGCAAGTCATCACAACAGACGCCTCGGACTACGCCTGGGGGGCGCACATGACAGATCGGTGCATTCAGGGCAAATGGTCCCAAAAAGAAAAGCACCTACACATCAATCAAAAGGAAATGCTAGCAGTAATAAATGCTATTATAGCTTTCAAAGACCTCCTGCAACCAGGTCAACTATTGATAAGGACGGACAACACCACAGTAATGTGGTACATAAACAAACAGGGAGGAACCCTTTCATACCCTCAATGCAGACTGGCCATGTCACTTTGGAACATGGTCATGGACTTATAAATCGAACTACAAGCACAGTACTTGCCAGGCAAGGAGAACACACTGGCAGACAACCTAAGCAGAAATATGACAGATCCACACGAATGGAAGTTGCATCCTCAAGTTTTTACAGAGATAATTAGAGCATGGGGAAGGCCAGACATAGATCTCTCTGCTTCCCACGAAAATCACCAATTGACAAAATTCTGCTCAAGGATTTTTCACCCAAAGGCCTGGAGAGTGGACGCTCTCTCTTTCAGTTGGACATCAATGACAGTTTATGCCTTCCCACCTCTTCCTCTGCTGCCCAAAGTACTATTAAAAACCAGAGCAGACAGACCGAAGATGATTCTCATTGCTCCAGACTGGCCAAGACAACACTGGTACCCACTCCTGAGGAGCCTGACGCATTCCCCACCATGGGCCCTGCCTCGAATGCCTCTTCTTCCGACTGAGCACAGCTTCCAAACTCTTCACAGCCAGCTAAAAACACTCAATCTAGCCGCATGGAAGATTCCTTAGCATCACAACAGACACTACTCTCCAAGGAGGTGCAGGATGTCATTTTGGAGGCCAGAAGGCCGTCTACCAGAAAAGCTTACTCCTCAAAATGGAAGCGGTTTTGTGTCTGGAATGAGAAAAAGGGCCAGGATCCTGGAAAACTGAATTTACCTCAAATATTACAGTATCTAGCTGAGCTGCTAAGCAGTGGACTTTCTTTCTCCTCCATCAAAATCCATACCTCAGCCATTTCTGCAGAATACAACACTGATCCACCCTTATTCTCTCACCCCCTCTTAAGACAGTTCCTCAGAGGGGCTAAGAATCTAAAACCCCCAAGGAAATGACCAATACCTGCTTGGGATCTCAATTTCATTCTAGAAAAACTGACTTTGCCTCCTTTTGAGCCAGCTGCCTCATCAGATTTGCAATATTTGTCCTGGAAAACAGCTTTCCTTCTGGCTATTACCTCAGCTCGTAGGGTATCGGAACTACAAGCTCTCATGGCTGTGCAGCCTTTCATCATCTTCCATCAGGACAGAGTTTCCTTATGAACCCAACCCATCCTTTATGCCAAAAGTGGTATCCAGGGTAGCTTTGAATCAGGCTATACACTTACCTACCTTTTATCCTAATCCTCAAAACAAAGGGGAGAGATTACTACATTCCTTGGACATCCATAGACAACTGCGTTACTATTTGGACAGAACAAAGCCTTTCAGGAAATCAGATCAGCTCTGTGTCCTATGCTGTAGGAGCACAAGGAAAGCCAATTTCCAAACAGACTATCTCAAAATGGATAGCCCACTGCATACGCTTTTGCTATTCTTTTCATGGCAAAACTGTACCAACAGGCATCAGATCTCACTCCACAAGGGCCACGGCTACCTCTGCAGCTTTTCTCAGAGGAGTTCCTACCAAAGATATTTTGGAAGCAGCCACTTGGAGCTCTGTGCATACCTACTCCAAGCACTACCACCTTCCATTATACTCCAAATCTAGAGTGGGCTTTGCCACTGCAGTCTTGCAGGGCATTCTGGCTCCTCCTAGTTCCACCTAGTGCCTACCACCCCTTTCTTAGCTTTGGGATTCTACCCATCTGTTATGACTGCAGCTATATGCACGATGCACATAGTACAGTTTTGTACCTACCATAAATGTAGATGTTCGAGTGCTAATACAGCTGCAGTCCAGGTTTCCCTCCCTCCTTCCCCTCTTGGGACAGGACTATTGGCTAACACCTACTCATGCTACCTGATTGGGGTATTCATTCTGGATGTATTTGCTTGCACTACTATATTTGAATTATATTGCATTGCTTTATCACACAAATTTATGTATTGCCTTCCTTCTGGGGGCACCTGACATCTGGGGCAAGAAAAACTGAAGAAAATGGCTTCGGCTGGTTCTTTTATACCCCTGTCGCACTGACGTCAGGGAAGAGGCGACGACAACCGACGCCGGACCTAGACTTTGGAATTCGGTCGACCGAGGACCCGCCTGACGGCAGGAGAACCCATCTGTTATGACTGCAGCTGTATTAGCACTCGAACATCTACATTTATGGTAGGTACAAAACTGTACTTTCCGCTGTGGCGACCCCTAACCGGGAAAAGCCGAAAGACAGAACAACTAGTTCCCACATCATATACTTAGCGACTTTTTGCCAGTGTAGTGCTTTCTATGTTGGCAAAACAGATCAACGTCTTAAGGAATGTATCCTCAGACATTTGAGGGACATCAAACAGAAAGATCCCAATAATGCCTTAGCAGCCCACGTAGCACAGCATCCTTCTCATTACTTTGTATTTAAGGCCATAGAGGCAGTCTGTCAGACCACAAGAGGAGGCGATGTTCATAATCGCACAGAGTTAAGGGAAACATGCTGGATAATTAATTTAAGAGCAAACAGATCACCAGGCTTGAATACCATTGTGCCATTAAAACCTGCACTTACGAATAGAAGGAATATGATTAGCAAGTTTACTTGAATGTTGCTTCATTCATATACTGTATTTACATCCATAGCTGTTAGTTTTTTCATATACAATCTTATAGTAAAGAGAAGCACTGCCCCTTTAATTACAAAGAAGGAAATTATACCTCTCTGGTAGCTGGCCTCCTTTTGGTTTGCAACAAGGGCGTGTCACAGAGCTAAATGAGGAATGGCTGAGATGCCTTATAAATACAAAAGCTGAACAGTCCTTTTTACACGATCTGAGGAAGGCTTATTTGCCAAAAGTGCTTATCGGAAGACTGAGGACTGCTTGTTTTATGTTATATTCTTTTTATTAAAGTTTTGATTTTACTATTAAGTTTTACTGCCGTGATGGACATCAGGAGTTTTTAGTAGTGTTTACTTAGTGTTGTCAGACTCTTATTCAAACTGGTTTGAAATCGATTTTCTACCTAACCTAATGTCCAGTGCTGTTACTATGAAGATGAAACATCATTTCTCAGTCCATGGTAGTCCACACAAAGTTGTTAATGACAACAGTACCCAGTTTACCAGTCAGTTGTTTCAGAGATTTGCTAGAGTGGGACTTTATCCATATTACTAGTAGTCCTGAATACCCACAGTCAAATGGTCTTGCTGTGCATGCAGTACAGAGTGCAAAGCAATTACTAGACAGGTCAAAGCATGAAAATGCCAATATCTTATTGAATTTATTTAATCTCAGAAATATACCCCATGACAACCTACTTGGCTCCCCTGCTCATTGACTTCTATCTTGGCAAACCAGAACAACCGTGCCTGTCAGTTCTAGTTTTGTTGGTGCCTAATGCTAAAAACAACAGAGCAATCAAAGCCCAACTTTTTAAAAATAGTTCTTTTCAGAAGTCCAGCTATGATAAAATGAGCAGATTATTTCCGTTGAAAGGAGGAGAGAGAGTGAGGATGCAAACCGCGAAAGGCTTTGATCTAATTGGTCAAGTGAGAGGTATATGTGCCGAGACAAGATCCTACATAGTGGAATCAGAGGTATAGAATACAAGAGAAACTGTAGGCATCTTCTTCCTGTATCAGAAGTGATATTGTAGCATTGTACCTGTGATACAGACTCTAGATTTCAGAGCAAACTTAACAATGTTCATACCGAAGAATATGTCTCTGTATCCATTCCCGTTCCTGATGATGTCCCAGTTGTCCCCAAAGCTGAACATTCCTTGGAAGACCGTCCCCATTGCTAGATCCAATTCTGACTTTTATGTTACATGATCAGGTCATTTCTAGACCTAGTGTGAAATACACAGCAACCTGGACATGATTGTTTTGTGTGTGTCTGATTCTGTATGATTGCATGTCAAAGAATTAGTTCTGTATAATTGCATGTCAGAAGATCATTTCTGTATTGCATGTCGTTGAATACTGTCATTTGATGTATGAGCCATTTCTCAAAGAGGGAGGATGTATAACAAGAACATGTGTTATAACTTTAAGAAACATTTCCAGATGTAGGCATGTGCATATAAATAGTGAGCACATGCAGGCAGCTGTGCCATTTTGAGAGAACAACCAGAGTGTTAACATGTATGAGTGTGTTAGGTAGTCAGTCTGTTTATAAGGTTATTTAAGTTTAAGTTACAAAGCCTCGTTCCTGATGTGTTTGTGTGTAATAAAGCTGCTTGAACTGAACCCACAACTGTTTGTTTTATCCTGACTGGACAAGCGACACCTACTATCATATAAAGATAGTGAAGTACTCCAGGAGGTTCCTACGCTTCCATCTGGGAGCCAGCTGTTATCAGTTTCATGCACTACCCTTTGGGCTCACCACAGCCCCTGGGTGTTCAAGTGCATGGCAGTGGTCATAGGGTGGCTTAAGCTGCAGGGGTTCCAGGTCTCCAATTATCTAGACAACTGTGTCCTTACAGAAAACACAGCGGTCTCTCTAATCCTAGACAGGGACTACCTGTTTCAGCTGTGTCTATCCTTGCCCCCTTCTAGACTATCCTCTATTAACTCCCAGAGGCCTATAGCTTTCTTGACTGTCCTGCTCCTAGGTTTGATAGCCATATCAGTTTGTTTTGCAGACAAAGTTCCGTATTTGGTTTCTTTGTTTGACCCCTGGTGGTTCCTTTGTCAATCTTCTCATCCCATGAACCTTCCCATCTGTCTCACCAACATGTGCTGTCATCACCTTGCTTGGTAACTAGTGTCTCACCATGTTCTAGTGGGTTACCTGTTTGTTCACTCACATGGTTACCACAGATGCTTTTCTCCTGTAATGAAGGGGACGTTTCGAGGGGAAGACTGTTTAAGGTACTTGGTCACATTCAGTGCCCAGTCTTCACATCATTGTCTTAGAGAAGAGAGCAGTCCTGCCAATGTTGCAGGCCTTTCAGGGCTCTCTCCACATTGATGTGATTGCCATTCAGTCTGACAGTATGTCAGTGGTATGTTATATAACAAGCATGTGGAACCAGCTGGTTGGTGTGCATTCAGGAACACCTTACCAAACAATAGTGAAAGCAGACTGAGCAGGTTTGGTAAGAAAACTTGCACTTCAGGCACCCTTGCCATAAGGGCCCTTAACTGACAGTTTCACATGCTCAAACCCGGTGAGTCACTGTAGGAACAAATTTATAACCAAGGTAGTGGGGATCCAGGAAAAAAGCCTCCAAAGGATATCCAGGACCTGTGCATTGTCACCCTCCAGGTGTCCAGGCACACACTCAGATGTGGCAAATGTATTATTTTGGGTGGCTGCCAAAGAGGCAGTCACTTAAAGACATGCTTGGCTAAGGACTCACCCTCTGTCAGACTCAATAAAAGCTGAACTCCTTGATGCCCCCCTGGACAAGGAGTTTCTTTTTGGACCACCTGCTGATCAAGTGCTTGACAACTTGGAGCAAGAAGGGGAAACAGATGAAATCTGTCAAAAAATGTTACCCCCCCCCCCAAAAAAAAAAAAGTACAATAGGAATTAACCATTCCAAGTCTTGGTCCTTTGAAGAAAAAAAGAAAACCAAGGGGAAAAGGCCCAGTCTACAAAGAAGACGGAAAAACGAACAAGGTTCCAGAACACCCCCCACGTAAGGGGGCCTACAGGAATTTTTTCAGGGGGCTGCAAACCCACAGGTCAGAACACCAGGGTATATCTGTTTACGGGTGGATAACCAAGAAAACTTTGTGCCGTGGATAGTGGGCAGGATGCTCGTATTGCTCTTCCTACACAGTGCAGGGTGCCTAGGCAATTACGCAAGCAGGTGGGACATTGTAAATGATAGCAAAGCCACACCCCCAGTCGTTGCAGATTAACACACAAAATATTAATTTAAAAAAAAAAAAAAGTATTTATTAAATCATTTAAAATTGCACAGCAAGCTTTGTGGATGTCTTAGTGCACATACTGATTCCTTCATCTCACTGTAAGCCACGACTGCGATAAAATACAAAGCATTGTAATGTCAAGGTATGTTGTGAGCCAGGTGATTTCATGGTTGATTTCTTGCCCAAAGCAAAATACGACTCTAAATGTGGCTGACATTGCAGGTGGTATGAATGAAGTGTAAATGGTTGAACATGCTCCTTGTCATATCTGCAAATGTTAAATGTATGCCACAGTGGAAGTGTGCCCTTTGTATTTGTGGTTGGGGAGCAGAGCCAAATCAAGGTCAAATGGGGCCCTAGTCAGGGTAGTGGATGAAGACCCCCCTCTACACAGCCCCCCCCCTGCAGCCATTCCAGTGTCTCTTTTCTTGGCTATTTCTCCCCAGTTGCCATAAACACTGTAATATGCATACTGTTTTCTGCTTTACGTCTACAATGATCATTTGGATTTAATTTAAAAGTTTTATTCGTAGGATCATAGGAGGGTACTAGTTTAATGACCTTAAGGCCCTTACAAGCCTAGCCAAGTTTTATCCTTATTTCCATAGTCAGTACCTATCACCCCTATCCAAGAGGGACATAGGGGGGAACCCCTGGAGTGAACTTAGTTAGCCATCCAATCATCCAGAATGTGTTTGAAGAGGGCCAATGAGGTGCTTTGCTTGACATGAAGCAGGAGTCTGTTCCAAAGGTGTGGTAACCTCTGGGAGCAGGTTCTGTTAATGTGACATAACAGGTTAAGGCCATTAGAGCGAGTAACCTGTGTACCATTTAACTTGCAGATATATGCAGCATTTCCAATAAAGCAGGTTCAAAGATTGCTTTATACGAAAGGCAGAGATCACTTCTGCACAGTCTGTATGAAACAGAATAAAGTCACAGTGATTTCAGATGGTCCTCGTAGGACAGATGACGAAGACCTTGAATTTTCCTTGTGAGTAACCTTTGTGATCTCTCCAATTGCTGAGGGCAAGGGGCACTGTACTCAGTTGATGGCCTGATGAGGGAAGAGTACAGGGAGGTTATAACTTCTTATTTCTGGAGGCAATGCCCTTACTTAGCAAATGAGCACTGTGGAGATGTGGTGGTCAAAGGTAAGGTTGCTTTCAACCTGCGTGCCCAGGTCTTTCCCCACTGATTGTGTACTTGGGGTGCTGCTGTTGATGTGGTAGTTAGCAGGAACATCACTCTTACAGAAAGGGATGATGATACATTTTTTCGCATTTTAAATTTTGTAGCACAAACACTGATAGACATTTGCTAAACAAAGCAATACAATATCACAATGAAAACAGACTTAGCATTAAAACTTCTCTGCCCTTGAAACTCGCATTGAGAAATCCACATTCAAAGAAAATGCATCTGTCCAGTGCCAGATAGTTTACCTTTGGGCTATTTTCAAATCATAGGCCCCTTGCTCAAATACCATATTTCCCTGAAAATAAGACCGGGTCTTATAATTTTTCCCCTGCCGAAATGCACATTAGGGCTCATCAGGGGATGCCTTATTTACCCCCCACCGTACAACAATCTACATTTCTTCATTTATTCATGTACAAAAATCGACATTTATTCATGTACACAAATTGACATTTATTTGGTACTTTTCCATTATTGGGCAACCGTTCTAGGTAGGTAACGTGTTAACAGTTGTGTGAGAATTCTACATAAACAGTGCAGCAAACATTTCAACTTCAGAATATCTACACCTTGGCTTTCACAGTGCAATATTTCATGCTTAACAAAGTGCAGAAAAATCTCAATACATGTGTATTGGAGGAGGGGAATAAAACAGGTGACTAAATGACACTTTTGAGGGGTGATGCTTTCTTTATTCCTTACCCAAACTGTAAGAGAAAAATGATGGAAAGTTATAAAAATGAAGTCTGGGAACTAGTGACCTTACTTTGTAATTACCCCTTGATAATGAAATGTTGCCTTAATACAGTAAAGTAAAAAAAACTGACAAGAGCTTGCTGGCAGCTGAAAGCAGAAGCAATCCATTCTGTTGCCCCGTTAACGGAAAAGTTATTCAAATACAGTCATGTCATCTTCAGCATTGTCATAAGTCTCCAATCCTCGAATCCCAGCCTGAATTTCTTGTGACTCCATTTCCTGTAGAACCATTGGCCCCAATCTGTCATGCCTAGCAATAGAGGTCGCCTTAAATGAGCACTGCTTGTCCATGTAGCCTGCTCGCAGTGCATTGGCAACACAGCTGTCAGTGATTTTATCCCATGAATTCTTCACCCAAGTAACGACCTCTTGCAGGCTAGGCTTCACAAAGTTTCCATGCTTATTTTTCTCCATTCTATTTTCAGTGTAGTCATTGAGTTCCATGTGCAAATGGTCCCTGAATGGCTTGTTTATTGCAATATCAAGAGTCTGGAGATAGGCTGTCATTCCTGCGGGAATCATTATTTGATCTATTCTTCTCTGTGCAAGGAAGTTCTTCATGTCTTTAGCTCGGTGAGTGCTGGCTGAATCCCAGACTAGCAGACCTCTTTTGCCACCTCGCAAAACAAGTGGCAGCATTACATCGACCCACTTCCTTATAACTGCTTGTGTCAGGCTTTTTTGGTTTCAAGAATGTAAATGCAGGACTGACCTTTGGTCAGCTGGAGCCCTAGGCAAAAGGTTTCCACAGTGCCCCCCAACACCATCCTGTGCCCCCATCCTGGTCTACCTACACTATCCAGATTACTGGAAAAGCACCCCTGCTAGAGCGGCGCACAAGGCGGCCGCCTAGTTGGCGTACGCCTAAGGCCAGCTATATGTAAATGCCTGAAACACATTCAGTCTTATCTTTCTTGCCCTTATTAATAATTAGAGGTGGGGTTTTCTTTCCATCTAGATGAATTGCCAAAATTAACACATGCACTTTTGTAACCAGTGGAGGGAATGTAGATTGACGAGGCACCCCTCTGATCAATTGCAGTTTGAGATCCTTGGCCTGTAAACACTGCAGTTTCATCCATAGCAATTATGTTGGAGAGTTGGTATTTAGAAAAGTCGATGCCATCAATGAAGGACTTGAATGCAAGTGCACATTTAATAACTTCAGTATCTTACAGCTTGAACAGTGTTCTTACTCTTCTTGGAGAACCTTCATATTGCTGAAGGAAACCATCCAGCCATTGTTGTGATGCTTTGAATTCTTCTGGGGATATTTCTAATTGTGGTGCCATTGCAAGGGCAAATGCTTGAATATCAGCCCTGCGCACAACCAAAGCCTTTGCTCTCCTGTTAGCAATCCATTCACAGATGGTCTTCCGGCTCAGGAAATAATGGTTGCCGACCTGATCCACACTTGCACTTCTTAGCATTTCCCTCGTCCACCTGTTGACTGAGGTTATCGTACTCTGCTTGCCATTTTCGGACCATTCAGAGATCCAACTTCTCTTTGCAGAAAGCCATCCGATTCTTTCCCTGGGAGTTCTCCATGATTCCTTTCTTGTACTTGACAGAATAGCTCTTTCTTTTTGCACTCGTCTTGTCTGGGGGGGGTTAATTGAAGACTTATGAGACAGGAGTGCCAACAAAAATGGTGACAGTTAAGAAGACACAACCAGACCCGTTCGTTATCAGGTGCGCATGTTTTACATGCGTTGCCTGTACTTTGACCAATCAAAGTACACTTGCCAGTGTTTATGGGTCAAGGATCTCAAATGTCAAGTGTGAGTGAGGATTAGGGTTACAGTAAGAATCATGGAGGACTCCCGGGGAAAGAATCTTACAACCTTCTGCAAAGAGAAGTAGTTGGGTGTCCGAATGGTCCGAAAATGGAGAGCAGAGTATGATAACCTCAGTCAACAGGTGGCAATAATATTATTTTATAATTCAACACGTCCATTGTGTATTTGACTATCTTAACTGGGGCTTATTTTTGGGGTAAGGCTTGTATCATGACCACCCTGGAAAACCATGCTAAGCCTTATTCTCTGGTTAGGTCTTATTTACGAAGAAATACAGTATTTAAGACCATGCAAACATGCATCTACTCTTTGATTCACCTTTCTGATTGTATTAAATTATATTCCTTATATATTACAACACCACTTGTTAGAGCATGTTTTAAATATGTAGTTTTGAACATTTCTCCAGTAAGCAGTGAAACAAAATATATGAACCGGTAATGACAAAACTGCCCAGTTCAGCATATTTCCATCATAAGTCTATTCAAATGTCTGTCATCACAATCTACCAATATCAGTAAATATGCACAATCTCTGCAGAAATAAAAGTTATCTAAATAATTCCACATTAAAGAGATCTGTAACAAGAGTGTTGCTACTAAACTTATGTCAGTATTTCATCTACAAATAAGTGCTTGTTGTCCTTGAAGAATAAATTGCCTATGTTACATAAAAAAAAAAAATAACGAAACCAAAAAAAAAAAACACTTGGAGGAAATAAGGCTGCAGCTTCAAGTTCGAAGAAATTTATTGAGGAACTTGTGTTCCTCAATAAATTTCTTCGAACTTGAAGCTGCAGCCTTATTTCCTCCAAGTGTTTTTTTTGGTTTCGTTTTTGGATTTTTACACTTGGGTTCCATATTACTTGGATTGGTTACATTAAAAAAAATTGTAAGCTGGTAATATTGCAATAGGGAATGGATGGCAAACTGACAACAGGTTCATAGTTTCTAGGCATCTCATCCAAAGGAGGACACACTCAGGACTGCAGCACCCCACCCTTAAAGTAAAACACAATATCAGCAATCCCTCTACATGCTGTGGGAGTAGAACCCACAGCCTTCTGCGTCCAAAGCAAGTATACTAGCTGTTTTGCTACTAACAATGCTTTTTAATTCTTTAATATAATCGTGATATTCATTAAACAAAACAGTTACACATTGTAAACAGAGTTAGCATGTAAACTCTTCTTACATCCAGCCATAGTTGACAACCTCTTACCTCCACAATCAGGGACAGATCCAGAAATAATCAGACGCATTAGTACTATTTAAACTTGAGGTTGATAGAATAAGAAAATGTGAATTAGCACACACATTTCTGTAGAAAAATAAGTCCGTAAATAACAATAATTACAGTTCTAACATGTAAGCCACTGCCTCCTCTTCATCCAAAATCACCAATTTTAGAAGGGCCAGAGCAACATGTTTAATTCCCACCTTCCCTTAAATCTCACTCATCCTCTTTGAACATTATCCTGTAAGTACTGTCCCCACAAATTGTTTATTTCTACATACGCTGGTCCTTCTCTATTCTAAAGATCCCCTCTCCTGCTCTTTTATCTCCTTTACATTACTGATCAGTACTTCAAGTACAGTGGGTTTACACTTTGATTTCTATTTTCTAGTACCTGCTGGAGTCTGGACATAACATTTTGAGTCGAAATTAGGGGCATCCCAAAAATTGGGATCTTAGAGCAAGAAAGCTGAACAAAGCCATAAATAATGGGTGTGAGACAAAACCCCAAAAATAAGCACACTTGTAAAATATTGTTCTTACAAACTTATAAAGTTGACAAGCATGAATTTTTTGAAGGGTATGAAGACTGACACTTGAATACGTGTTATTTTATGACTTCAACCCTCAATGATTTGCCAGAAGACATCAATTTTATGAGAAACAGACCAAAAATGTGAGGCAAAATTCTGGACAATCTGCAAAAATCTGTATAGTTGAGAGGTACGATCAGGGACAGTCTCACAGCATGCATCCAGATGAAATTCTGGTCACAAAGTTAACATGAACTTTGAAATAGCTCATAACTCTTCCCACTTCCAGGAGGATTTTGGGATACCACGCAGAACAGCTGTAACAGAAATATGCAAAGAATAAATGCATATTGGAGACTTAAACATGTACATTTTAATGAATAATATAAAGTCACTTGTTTAGCTTCTGATAAAGGAATCTGTATTATGTTCACTTTACTTTAAATTATTAGTGCCACCAGTATGCAGGTTATATAGTCTAGTTTCCTCATTTACTCATTGTGCCAAAATCGCGGGATGGGGGCAGTCATTTGAGTATCTTTAAAGAATATAAAGGAATAAATCAAAGCCGAAAATAGGAATGCACCTTCAAAAATAAGTATGTTATGTCAATGAGTAAATCAAGCCACACAAAATAAGTACAGTTAACATCTTTGCATGCATGTGCGCGCACAGAGTGCCAGTGTTGCTTCACTTCATACAGATAATATAGAGGTAAACAGATATTTTCAGTTATCACCACGACTCATAACTGTAATCCACTGACCATAAAAAAAAAAAAAAAAAAAATCACAGCAGAGAGCCCGAAAAAAGAATGCTTTTTTTTTTTCAGAATGGGTAATCTTCAGACGGTGCATGTCATACAGTAAAGTCATCTTTACACAGCTCTACTTTACCAGTTTAGTAATGTATATGTCTGTAAAATATTCTAGTTTACAAAATCTGGAAATCTAGAAGTAGCAAAGCTCAAATCTGACAGCAAAAACTATGCCTAAACCATAGCAGCTGAGAAGTACAGAAGGATTAAATGAAACAAGAAATCTGGATGTCATACTTATCAAAATGTTCCCGATTTTGACACACACTTGTCCCCTGCCCCTCATATTTTTTCTTGCAATTTCTAATATATCTGCCATGTGTCTGTTTTTCTTTTGATTTTCTGATAATCATTGAGAGTAACGGTCTGTCAGTGACAAGCTTTCTTTAAAATATGCATGTTTATTTAAGTAATATTGTCCCTGATTTATGGCCTTTTGTCTCCAAATCATGAGCAAAAAAATTTGGGAGCTATAATGTACATCTTGCTATACTGTAACCGTACACTGCCACAAGTTTTACTTATAAGTTAACACCTTGGGTGTGCAAAAAATCTACAACTACAACAGAGTTGCACAGAGAAGATTCTGTATAAAACTTAAACTTGTGAACATCTACTCAATACACAGCAGTATGAAGAGAGCAGCCCAGAGTTTCACTTTCAGATCCCTAGGATAAAGGTTTTCAAAGTTCTACATCACCTTTCAACTGCAGACTCAAAGATCAGCTCTGCACCTTAAAATAGACTGAAGAAAGACTGCAAGAACTACATAAGAAAACAACAAGACACCCAAGAAAAAGAGAACACTCAAATCTCTGCAGTTCCAAATAATTTAAGACAGTCGATTTCCACTCTTCTATCTACATCCTACCATCTGCAGGGGAGGTAGATGTTAGCAAGGGAGGGCTACAAAATTACTAGTTATGTGGAAGCAGCAACACAAGAATGGAAAGTCTTCTCGTATTTAAAATTTTGCATGTGGGCGGAAAGGAAGAAGAGGACGTATGTGTGATTGTGCACGCACAGACATGATGTGACAGGTGTGCACGACCAGACCATTCTTAAAGGAGTACACCTTTAAAAGCACAAACAGTGTTTATTTCATTTATGTATTTTTTACACTAAAAAGTAAATGTGACAGTTCCTCGGCAAGTAAAGTCAAAATCCAGGGGGGGTGCAAGTGCACCCCCTTGCAGCTGCCTGCGGGTGCCCTTAACCCCCTCCCACACACACGCACACACACTTAGCAGGAAGACTATCATCCTTTTAGTATCATTGGGAAGACACAACTCAGGACAAATGGGTCTTAAGGATATACGATCCGGTTTTAGAAACTGTTTCCATTTCTTGGGATTTCTCTCCCCCCCCCCAAAACCAAAAGAAAAACTTCCTCCACCCCTTCTGAAACTGCTCCTTCTGTAAGGGTCCCTTCAAAGAGTGCACACAAAAGAAGACTGGGTTTTGCTCCCATTTTCTTGTCCCCAGTAAGAAAGGTAGCTGGAAGCCTATCCTAGATCTTTCAAGACTAGACAGGCTTCTACTGGTACCAAAATTCAGGATGCTTACTCTTAAAAGATTACTACCCGTCATCCTCCCAGAGGCATAGATGGTGACTCTAGATTTGAAGGATGCCTACCTACATGTTCCTATGGCCCAGGAACACAGGAAATGTTTATGAGTTCAAGTAGGGGGATTGTATTACCAATTTTGTGCCTTACCATTTGGCTTATCTACTTCTACAACAGTTGTCACCAAAAGTCGATCACCAATCATTGCCTTTTGCAGGACACAAGTGATCCATAGCTATCCTTACCTGGACGACTGTCTGATTCAGAAAAAGTCTCTCCTAGAACTTCAGAAAGATATGCAAATCACCATGGATTGCTTTCAGAAGGTTGGTCTGATCTTCAACCTCTAGAAGTCACAACTCCACCCAAGCAGCAGAACTACCTTCCTGGGGGCAGTCATAGACTCAGTTCAACAAAAGGCTTTCTTCCTAGAGGACAAAGTCACCTTTTTTTTCAGGAAAAACCTCAGAAACCTATGCTCCAGACACTCCATAACTGCAGGGAAAATTATATGGCCTTTTGCATTATAATAATCCCTTCGGCAAAGCTACATATGAGACCGTTGCAGTGTTTCCTTAAAAAAGGTAACACGTGGACTCAGCATCACTGGCCACTGGAAAGCATGATCACTCTGCTCCCATGTCCAAAAAAGGATAATCTCTGGTGGGAGTAGCGTGTTCGCAGTAACCCAGAGGCACACTTCCTCTTGCCAAAGGCAATGGACATTTCTAATGGGGTATAGTGAAGTCCATATGGGACACAGTGTAGAGATTTGAGACAGGCAACAACCCAGAGGCACACTTCCTCTTGCCAAAGGCAATGGACATTTCTAATGGGGTATAGTGAAGTCCATATGGGACACAGTGTAGAGATTTGAGACAGGCAACAAGTAAAAAAAACACATCAACCTGTCAAGTCACCATAGCCATGAAATCATTCAAAGACCAACTGTTCCCAAGACCACTTCAGATGTGAACAGACAATACCACGATCTTGTGGTACATAAATTGGAGAATGCATTTATAGTTCCTATGCAGACTAGCTATGAATCTCTGACTGGTTGCCCAGTAACTCAGTGTAGCACCCATAGCACTGTGGTCTGGACAGTCTGCTAGACCCCAATAAATGGATGTTAAAAAGGGACAATTTTCTGGACCTTGTACACCTTTGGGGAGTACCAGACGCATCTTTTTGCCTCAACAGAAAACAGACAGTTATGCAAATTCTGCTTGAGATCCCAGCAGACAAGGGTCATGAAGAACGGGAGCTGCCTTCTTTAAGTTAACAGACCTTGTATTGCATTTCCACTAATACCTCTTATCCCTAGGATATTTCTAAAAGTGAGTTCAGGCAGGCCTGCAGTTATTCTAATTGCACCCTTCTGGTCCAGGCCACACTAGATGTTTTTCATATTGATCACTGTAGCAGTAGCTCTAGTTATTTGGATTATATCTTGCATAGAGTATAACAGATGGCCAGTCAGCTTCCAAATCTTCAGGGGTACCTTCCATGCTAACTAAACCATATTTCAGCTTGAGCTGAGCTGATTAAAAAGTCAGATTTGGGTTCCACGACCTTCAGAGCTCTCATGCCGCTGAGAACATCACCCCTCTTTGGTCTTTTGAGGATCGACGGTTGGCCAAGGGAGTTGTACATGCATAATCTGTTTATCCTGTTCTGCATTGTGTATTTCATTTTAGAGGAGTCATTTCCATGATATTCATCATATTTATCACTGTTGCACTAGTCTTAGCTCTATGGGTTATATCCTGCCAGGGATATAACAGCTGGTCAGCTTCCTAAGCTTCAGGGCATCTTCCATGCCCCCAAACAATCAGTCAACTTGAGATGAGCTGACTAAAAAGACAAGTTTGAGTGCCAAGCCTTTCAGAGCTTTCCTGCCACTGAAGAGTACCCTCCTCCACAGACTTTGAGGATCTACAGTCGGCTTGAGTTTCTTTGCTGGGCAAACAAGTTCCCTTTTGGAAAATATCTTTCACTTTATAGAAGTTATTTTATTGTACTGTCTTGTTTAGGAAAGTTGTTTTCAAGCTAGGAGTGCCTGTTTAAATGGACAGTCATGAGACTTAACCATACTTTTAAATGGGAGCACTTCTTTTTTCCTGTCAGTTTAAAGTATTTAATTTTTTTTCCTTTGGAGAAACTGTGTTTATTTTACTTTTTGGAGCTGGCAAAGTGTTTTTAAGGTGTTTTTACTTTGTTTCTGTGAAGAGAAAAGTGACTTTTCAAGACTTTAAATCTTTACTGGCTTTTGTTGCTTGTTTTCCCTCTGCAAGAGGCAACATTTTTGACTTCATCATGAAACAAAGTATTGAGCCCATGCTCAGTCCTCCTTTCTGCCACAAAAACAAAAAGTTACGTGAACAGCCTTTGCTACCACAACAGGCTACCAGTTTACCTCAACCACAGGTGAGTGTCACTGCTGTGGCCATAACGTGTTCCTCAGAGCACTCATTTACTCCAGATCTCTCTGATGTAGCACGTACAGCCTCAGTGGACTGGGAGTTAGCCATGTCCTCTGCGACTGTTTGGGTCCTCTCAATGTGTAAGGGAGGAGACACTCGGTCTTGGAAGAAAGAACAGGGAAGACTTCCTTGTTTAGTCAGAATGTTGTGCCCTTCCCTGGGGAAGCTACTACTACCATTAATAACACTGTTGGCCTTATTTTTTCCTGTCAGAGAAACAAAACAAAACATGTAAATACTCTTTTTCAAATTTCCTTAGACATGAATAGTTTACTGGGTCTTGCTGTGGGTTTTATTCATGTTGTTGATCCTTCTTGTAAGGTAGTTTCTGGTAAAAAAAGAGGTGTACCTCTTTTCCTGGAGAAATTCAAAATTCTGAATCTGGAGAGGAAGGTGAAGAGAGAGATAGAGGATGTTCTTCATGTTTCACTATTGCAGTCCTGACTTTTGGGGATTTTCTGCCGTGAAAGCCCTTGGCCAACCCGACTGCCAGAGAAACATTTTCCTTCTCCTCAGGCTGGCAGATGCCCTAACCAATGTCAAGCTTGGGTATATAGGGAGCCAGTCTAAGTCAAGATTTCAGTCTTTTCTTGCCGTCAGAGCCCAAAGCAGTGTTTCAGTGAGTCAGAGAGAAGTCGAACAGATAAGTACCCCATTAGGAAATTCCTTTCTTTTGCTTTAAACTTGTGTCAGATAAAGTAAATAATTGTCTCCACTGTGGTAAGCAAATCCCACACAAAGACTTTCACTCACTTTGTGTCACCTACTTAGGCCCAGATCTTGACGTCCCTAGTTGTTGATTTTGCACCTGTTTTAACTCCAAGATGATCAGACGTAGGGTCAAGATTTTAGTTAGATTCCTTAGTCTTGAATCTTCTCATCAGCATCCGATGGCATCTGCTGGTTGTCCGGAGACTGAGCAGCTTAGACATGAGGGAAAAAGTAGAGAGAGCCAAGCTTAGGCCCTCAGACAACAACCATTCTCCGTCTGTTTCTCCTTTTAGCCTCATGATTGTTGAAGAAGATGAGGCGCTTTTGCAGCTCTCTACTCTGTCTGAGGTGGTGCTGCGGGCCTCTGTCGAGACCCATTTGAAGTCCCAACAATGTCGGGTCCTTCGACCTCTGTACAAGTCCTTGCTTTCAGCTCGTCGATCGGGTCAACAGTCCTCTGATTCCAAAGAGCACTCTTTTCTTGGTGATGCTCCTTTGCAGTTTCAGCCTACACCTTTTCAGCTTTCTTCCAGAGAGACCAGCGTCAGGATGTCAGAAGTCCCTAGGCCCGAGGCCAAAGCAACTCCTAAGAAAAGTACTTCTGCAGGATCTTTGCCTAGGTTTACCAGCTCCATTTCTCAGGGATACCATTAGGACTTAGACAAACAGAGGACCTAATCTCCATAGTTACATCTAGACAAGCACCCAGGGATGCCTTCCCAGGTAAAAGGAAAAGGGACCCTACCCAGACCCTTTTGAATTTGATGATGATTCAGACCAAGAGGGGTCTGGCTCTAAAGAAGGATCTTTTGAGGATTCAGAGGAGAATCTGCCCTCTGCTTCCCCACCAGAGGATGTCACCTTTGGAGAGACTCTCCATGCAGTGAGGAAACATTTTCAGTGGGAGGCACAGGAATGCCTTCAGTCAAAATAAAAAAAGTTAGGGAATTCCTGGAAATGCCGGAGCACAAACCTCTTGCAATTCCACCCATTTTAGAGGTTGTTGAGGATTTTTTTCCATGATTCCACTTTGAATCCTTACAATATTTTCCCAGCCCCTCGTAAACCACACAGGTTCTACAGGGTGCAGGATTCCCATACGTATCTTTTTAAAAATCCCTCTGCTGATCCAGAAGTGGTCACCCCAAGACCCAAAGTGGCTAGAGCCTCATCTAGAAACTCTTTGCCTACAAATAGAGAGCAGGACCCTTGATAGAATTGGAAGAAAATGTTATGCATCATCCACCCTTACTGTGCAGGCTCTCAACTCTCAGTTTTAACATGATTTAAATATCAGCAAACCATTCTGGATATAACAAAACATCTCTTCTCTAGAGGATAAAACTCTTTCTAATCAACTTTTGGATCTCTGCCACTCCAGTTCTCAGGTAGCTAGGGATTCCTTACACTGTGGTTATGATGCTGTGGAGGCTGCTAGCTGGGCAGCTGCCACTGGCTCAGTTATTAGAAGGCGTACTTGGCTTAGGGAACAGTCTCTTCCTGACCATGTTAAATCTAACCTTGATGCTCCCCTTGACAAGGAATTCTTGTTTGGATCTAAAGCTGAAGCTGTTCTTAAAAAAAAAAAAAAAAAAAATAGAAGACAAAGGTTAAGTCTGTGCATACTGTGAAAGACTTCCTCCTAGGTTTAGCAGGAACTTTCCTACTAACACTGGTCCTTTCCCACCCAACCTAGAGGCGGGCAGAGGAAAACCCAGCTGGAATGGACTCAGACAGCGAAAGCATCTGCAGAGATCCAGACAGTGGTAATCAGCAACTTCCAGGCAAGGGAGTTCTAGGCCCCAGGCTACTGCTAGAGAGCAATAATGGCTCACTGATCCTGCTACCCCCTTACAAAACTAGTAGGAAGGCTGTCTGCTCAAACAAAAGTGGACTTGTATCACTTCAGACATGTGTATTCTAGACATTATTTCATATGGCTTTAAACTCACTTTCAAAAGAGCCTTTAAAACACTCTGACTATCCAGATATTCAAAAATCAGAGGCCCTTTCTAAAATCCAAAATCTGTGTGCTCAGGGATCAGTGGAACAGGTTCCAAAACATCAAACAGGTGAGGGGTTCTACTCCAGGTTATTCCTGGTTCCCAAAAAAGAAGGCTGTTGGCAAACTGTTCTACAGCTGTCCAACCTCAATCAGTTTCTCTAAGTACCAAAATTCAAAATGTTGACTCTTCAAAAACTAATACCCATGATACCCCCATGGATATTTATGGTTTCTCCGGATTTAAAGGATGTCTACCTGCACATCCCAATTCAAAAATATCACAGAATCTTTCTTCAGGTCAGAACAGGTTCCAGTCGCCATCAGTTTTCAGCTCTGCCTTTTTGCTTGTCTACCACTGCTTTTAGCTCCTGTACTTCCTTTCTGCAGGTCACGAGGGGTCCATGTATACCCCTACATGGAAAATTGCCTGATACAGGCCTCAAATCTTCCAAGGCTTCACAAGGATTTGAAGTTTACTCAAGACCTCCTGATCTCCCTGGGCTTCAAGATAAATCTGCAAAAATCCAACACTGTTCCGGTCAATAGGATAGTCTTCCTGAGGCACTCCTGGACTCTTCGATTCAAAAAACCTTCCTCTCCCCCAGACAAGGTCTTTTGTCTTATCACCTACTTTCAAAGAATCCAGCAGAAACGATCCATCTCAGCCAGAGTTTCTCTGAGCACTAGTATACATGGCATCTTGCATCCTCATGGTTCCCCTGGCCAGGCTTCACATGAGGAAACTACAGTTGTACCTTAAAAATGTATGGTGCCAGCACTCAGTCCCTAGAGACCGAGATACAGCTGATACCTTGTCTCAAAGAAGAGTTTGTATGGTGAGTACAGGCTTTTGCCCCATATCAGGGCCTTCCATTCAAATGGACTCCCAAGGGTTAAGCTCTCACCACATATGCCTGGGGAGCTCACTTTCAACACTTCCAATCCCAAGAGAAGTGGAAGGCTCAGGTGCCCTTCTGTTCTCTTGTTGCAGTATTCCAAACTCATGGGTCCTCCTCTCTTGCCACCGGAACATCCGACCAGTATACAGAAGCTTCTAGTCATTGCTGGGTATGTGGGATGTCTTGACATTGGCTAAGGGAAATGGGCCATAAAAGTGATGTCTGCATGTGCCAGACCTTAGAACCTCTCTGCCACCAGTCGAATGTCAGCTGTTACTGCCGTACCGGCCGTCAGAAAAATTCTAAGATAAGTACTCTATTGGGGACTTTTTATATCTTTGGATCACTGCATATGTGTGTTGGTTCATGTCATCTAGGAAGGGAAGATGTAGGTGCGGTCGTCAGATCCCCATAAATGTGCCCACAAGCTTTACCTTTTTTGTTTAGGGCCAATGCACAACCATAAGTCCTGCTCTATCTGCCCAGGCCTTTGTTCCAAAAATGCTACGCAGCCTTCTGCACACGTTAAACATTTATCTTGAGATTCAGCACCTTAAAGCGCTTAGCTTTAGGTATAGAGGGGCCATGCGGTCAGCTCATTAAGCCACCCAAGAAAAAGGCTAGGGTTGCTAGGCCTGAATCCGTAGCTGCACCTCCTCCACTTTACGTTCCTCCTGTGGCTGACAGCCTGGAGGAGCGATCGGTTGCCGCCAATATGGGTACAGTGGGTGCCACAGTGGAAACTGCAGAACCCAGAGTGGAAGGCATGCCCTCGGAGGTAACGCAGATGTCAGCTACCAATGGTGAGGGGGAACCTTGGCTTGTACCGGCCACCCAGATGGATCCCTCCACTACTTCACAGGTTACTGAATCCAGGCCTACCTTGGCTCCGACACCCACTAGGCCTTCCCTTAAAAGGAGAGAGAGAGAAAAGAAAACCTGTTTCTCACCAGTAGAGAGCCAGCCAGATTATCGGCAGGCTTTTTCTCAAAGCCTCTTCAGTGCCTTCATGGCTCTGAGACCTACTACACCCTTAGCCTCCCCTTTGACTCTTCCTGTGATGGGCCCTAGGCCTCAGACCTTAGATACTTCCCAAGCTGAAGCTGAGGAATCCTCTGACTCTTCCTCAGAGGATTCCATGTCATATGTCTCCCAAATGTTATTTGGCTATGCCTCCCCTGAGGAAGAATCTGCATAAACAGATTCCCCAGGTGAGGATCTCACCTTTGGAGAGACTATTTAAAAGATGAGGGAACATTTCAAAAGGGACTCCTCTGAGATGACAGAAGTTCAGAAAAGATACTATGAACTTCTTCAGATGGACTCCCCTGCCCCTTCAGCTATTCCCTCAAGTACTACCAGCATTTATGGATGCTTTTAATGCAGCATCAGTTAATCCAGACCCCCAGCCTCCTGCATCACGAAAGCCTGACAGATTCTACAAGGTCCCTGAGGGAGCCAAATTCCTTAAGTGTTGTGCAGCGGACCCTGTCACTGTCTCAGTGTCAGCTGATAAGGCATCTAAGCTCCTTCCATCCTTCTCACTTCTCCCCACAGACAGCAAGGCCATGCAACGCCTTGGGGGAAAAGGTTTACACCTCATCCACCTTGGCATTTAGGGCAATAAATCATCAAACCCACATGCCCAAATATGCCCTAGTCATTTTAGGACAAGCTGTTAAACTTCTGAGTGAAATCCCACACTCTCCTGCCAAGTATCAGATATCTATCCTTGTATCTCCTCTATCCTCTCAGGTCACAAGGCACTCCATTAAGTGCAGTTATAATGCAGCTGAAACTTCTGCCAGGTCTGCTACATCTACCTCTGTCCTGAGAAAATATTCCTGGCTAAGGTTACAAAAAAACCTACCTGATGACATTAGGGCAAAATTTTTGGATGCGCCTCTTGATAACTCTGCCCTTTTTGGGACAAAGGTGGCTGACTTGCTCAAAACTCTGCAACAAAAGGGGATTGAGTTACAGGACCTTAAACGCCTATTTGTTTTTGCTATCACCAAATTCCACAGGAACTACCCTTCAAAAGCCCAATTCATCAGGAAATACTCTGCTCCCCTCCTCTTTCCAGGGGCACAAAGACTGCCATGAAACAAACTCCTCCTTCCAGGCCTGCTCAGCCTCCAGCCCAGAAGCCTCAATTTCAAGACAGAGTAGGTAGTCTGTGACTACCTGCCATTCCTGAAACAACCTATCAACTCCATTCTCCTATCCCTAAGGCTTTCTCCCTGCTTGGAAAAAACATCACCACAGACAGGTGGGTCTTATCCATCATAGAGAGAGGTTATTTTATGACCTGGATCACAACACCTTCCTTGAGGGGGCATTCCATAGTCCCCCAAAGAACAGCTTCAATTATTTCAGCCGGTTATAGACAGCCTTATTGCCCAGGGAATAATTAAACCTGTCCCTGTGACAGAAAAAGGAAAGGGTTTCTACTCAAGACTTTACCTAGTCCCAAGAAAATTTGGCCCCTGGAGACCACTCCTATATCTTTCCCACCTCATTTTCTTCCTGCAAGTGCCCACCTTTCAGGTGTTCACTCTGCACACCCTCTTCCCCTTGATTTTTCCAGTTCTTGGCCACTGTCGTTCTCCTACTTTGAACATAATAGAAGAGTCTTTGTAGGTTCTGTTCAAGCAGCTTTATTCTGTACAAACACATCACTATAAAAGTTTACTGACTTTAACTTAAGTAGCCTATATACAGACTAACGATTGCAATCTTGCATGCTCTCACTGTGGCTGTTCTTACAAAATGGCACTAGGGAGTGAACGTGTCTGCGATTTATATGTGCACGTACAGCCTTGACATGCTTCTTAAAGATGCAGCACACTTCACTTGCAATCTGATCTAAATTCTCCCTCTGAGAATTAGATCTTATGACACTATAAATCTGTTTAGCATGCAGAAATCACAGGTAATTCTTGGTCATGCATTATACAATACTAGGTGCACATATGTATGAACAATCAAGTCCACGTTGCTACATATTTCACACACTGCTTTGACATTCGCCAATATCGTGTGACATAAAACTGGGAATTAAATTTAGCAGCTGGAGCTGTCTCTGCAAAATGTTTGACCTGTTGAATGTCTGGAACATTTTCTAGAATGGAATCAGAATTTTGAACACATTCTGGTATGGAAACAGTGTCTTGAGTCACGCTTAGATTTGAAGTTGCATCACAGAAACAATGTTGTGATGGTGAGGATGATTCTGATACAGGAAGATGTTTCCGGTTCCTCCTATATTCTATACTCTACCAGATAAGATCTTGGCTCGGCACCGATGCCTCATCTGTCCAATTTGATCAAAACCTTTCATTGTCTGGATCCATACTGTCTCTCCTTCCCTCAACAGATGAAGTAATCTGCTCAATCTGTTTTACCTAGATTTCTGAATATTATGCCTCTTAACCAATTAAGCCTTGATGGTTTTACTGTTCTTAGGTTTAGGCTTCAGTAAAGTGGAAGTAATAGGTAGCGTAGCTGTAGTTCATCTGGAAAGCAATCTTTGAGCAGGTGAGCCAAGAATATTATCACAAGGTATGTTTCTGAGATAAATTTAAGTACACATCGGTAGTGTCACGCTTTGACCTTTCAGGTAACTGCTTTGCACTCAGTACTGCACGTTTAGCTAAACCATTTGACTGAGGATATTCAGGATTACTAGTGGCATGTACAAAGTCCCAGTCTTTTGCAAATTTCTGAAACAATTGGGTAGTAAATTGAGTAACATTGGCAGCAAAAAGTTTGTGTGGAATATCATGAACTGAGAAATGACATTTCAGTTAGTAATAACAGCAGTGGATGTTAGGTTAGGTAGTAGATCAATCTCAAACCAATTTGAATAAGAATCTACCAGAACTGAGTAGTATTGAATGTTCCACTCAGATCAGCTGCAGCTGTTGACCACGGTATTTCAGGAACTGGACTTAGCTGAAGTGGTTCTCTTTGCAAATGCCGTCTAGTACTATTGCATACTGACCAAGATGAAAGTAGTTTATCAATGTCTTTTGGTAATGAAGGCCAAAATACTAATTCTCTCGCTCTTCTCTTAGTGGATGCGGAACCTGGGTCACCAAAATGCAAAATATGGATATATTCTTGTAAGGAAGCAGGAGCAACAATTTTAGGACCTGGGAAAATAATGCCATCTTCCATCAACAATTCACCTCTGTAGGGGAAGTAGGTTTGCACTTCAGATGGTACACTAGATTGCTTTTTACGGCCATCCAACATTAATGTAGTGAGTGAGCTTCTGCAAAACTGGATCACTGTGTTCTCTCAACTCATCAAGTGTAGTGGTAGAAAAATTATGCACTGCCATCACATCAAAGTCAAAATTCTCTGCGTCAAGCTGTTCTGTCATGGGCTATCTGGATAAGTTATCAGGCAAATCAAGCAATTTGTCTTTCGTGTAGACCATTTCGAAATTGTACTTTTGCAATTTAAGCATCCTTCTTTGCAGTCTCGCTGAAGCGGAATGCATAGGCTTTTTTAGAATAGTAACTAGAGGTTGGTGGTCAGTCTTGATCTGAAATCTGAATAGCTTGACCGTAAATGTAATCATGAAACTTAGAACATGCAAATTTATTGCCAAAAGCTCCTTCTCAATCCAAGCATACTGTATCTCCATTCGGGTTAGTGTTCTAGACGCATAGGCTACTTGGTCTGCTCTCTTGAAGTATAACTGCACCAAGACCAAATTTTGAAGCATCACAGGAAAGAATAACTGCTTTGTTTACATCATAATATCTTAATGTAGGTGGGGTGGCAATTTTCTGCTTAAGGTCTTCAAATGCCATTTGGTGCTATCCCAGCCATGACCATACAACATTTTTGCATGTTTGCTCTCTTAAAGGTGCTGTCAGCTCACTGAAGTCCGGTATAGACTTGCCTAAATAGTTGACCATGCCTAGAAAATAATGTAGAGCTTGTACATTATCTGGTGCTGACATCTCAAGAATAGCTGTTTGCTTGGTCAGGTCTGGTCTCAAGCCTGTATGTGTGAACAAATGACGTACGTATGTAACTTCTGGAAGTATGAATTTGCACTTCAGAAGATTGAGGTTCAAGTTTACTTCACATGCTCTCTCTAGAACTTTCTTGAGGTTTTTATCGTGCTCTGCTTCACCATTGCCTCCAACCAATAAATCATCTACTATTATGGTACAAGGATAATGTGAAAATATTTGCTCCATTGCACTCCGAAAGACTTGACTTGCAGAACTTATTCCAAATGGCATTCTTAGAAGTCTGTATCTGCCAGAGTACCAAAAGTAGTTAGAAATGAGGGTTTACGATCAAGCATCACTTGCCAAAATGGAACTCCCTGCATCCAATACTGAGAAAACAATGTTATTTGGTATTAAGGCTGCAACCTCTTCCACTGTGCTCATTGGATGATACGGTTTCTTTAATGCTTTGTTCAGATCTCTTGGGTGAATATATATTCTGATTTCGTCTGAGCCTTTTTTGTGAGCTGCTGCCATAGATGATACCCATTCATTTGTTTCTGTAACTGCACAAATCACACCTTGGTGCACCATTTTATCCAACTGAATTTTAACTTTATCCTGCATAGCTATTAGGTTCATAGGTAGGTACTAAGCTATCTGCCTGAGGTCATTTATAAGCCCAGCCAGAGTGTGTCAGCTTTCGCCGCCCCATTGATTAATTAACTGAGCCTCCGTCAAGAAGAGGGTTGGAACTCTACTTGCTGGTCTGACTACAGGAGTGACCACTGGATCTAACTTCATGGAATACACAACTGGAAGTTTGCCTAACTTGTCATTGAAAGCATCAGCATACTCTGAGAAAATGGCTTCAGAAAAATTAGAACTCAAATGCACTTATGATGAACTTCCTTAGCAAAAGAAAGCAGATTCATTCTTAAACTATCTTTGAAACCCAATAAAGGTTGCACTGGTCTTCGGACTACATTGAACAACAAGTTGTAACAGTTTTTGGCCAAATAACATGAAAGCATCACTGAACCATTGGTTTAAATTTATTCACCTCCAAAAGCAACAAGTCTTGCACTGCTGACTAGACTGAGTTGTTTGTTAGTTCTGACTTTAGCAGATGTGTTTGCTGATGTAACATTACACTTTGCACCAGTGTCTACTTTCAGCTGTGTGGATTTTCCATTAATCTGGACAGTACAAAACACCTCACTTCTTTTTATTACATTTACTGCATCAACTCTTTTATCAAGCGCTGGTAAATACATCTACATAGAAAGCTGTCTGCTTCAGCTCTACTTGATCAACTTGCTTCTTTGTGTGACCTTTCTTTACAACTATGTGAGGTTTACTTGTTTTCCAAAACTTTTGAAAGTTCCATTTTTTACACTTGTAGCATTGCCGACCATATGCTAAGCACTTCTCTCTTTTAGACTCATGATTTGCACCACAATTGTGACAGTTAACAATAAATCTAGACTTGGGTTTTGCTGATTCATGCTTGTACTGCATTGAGCTGGAGCGTGCTCCTTTATTAGAACTTGCTGGAAAGCTACATGTCTTCCTTGAAAATCTTCTAGTTGCCATGTGCTTAGGCCTACTTTTGTCTGCCACTCATGCTCTTGTCACTTTACAAGCATACTCATGTGTTTTTCTGTCACCTCATGGATTTAACAAATCTCAATGGCTTTACTCAACATGAAATCACTGTCAGGAAGCAAAATCTTTTTCTCAGCAGTAGTGTTGATACCACACACAAGCCTGTCTTTTATCAGCTCATATTTTAAGTCACCAAACCGATGCATTTTAGCTCCGTTTTTCAGGTAAGTTATGTAACCTGCAAATATTTCCCCTGGTTTCTGATCTCTTGTAAAACAAATGCCTCTCTAATGTAATTGTCTGGGGGTTGCACATTTCTCTGAACTTGCTCTTCAAATACTAGGGGTCCTCCCTTGATTCAGCCTGTACAACAATATGATGATTTTCACCTTCTCCTTCATATACTGTAGGTGTATACACAAATGAACGTTCTCTTTCTTTGGCCTCAGACCCAGCTAGGATTAGCAAAATGAATGCCCTAGTGCGTGCATCTCTATCTGCATAAACTGCTTGTATAAAAATATCGTACTGTTGCTCAAATATTCTCCAGTTCTCTGCAATATTCTTATCAAACACAAGTGGTAGGGGTTTTTAAAATCAGTCTGCCATATTAATGTATACCAGCAAAGGGTTTTGCAAATAAGCACAAACATATACTCATGCACATATGCCAGAAACTTATGTCAGTACTTGTAAATTTGTCAAGTGCCTTTGCAGTTATGAATTTATACTTTTTTGTGCTTTTAGAAACAATGTTAATGAACAAACTCGTAGTACCTTTGAATAATTGGACTTTGCGAATTAAACTTCTCGGGCAGTTTAACACTCTTGTAATATTGTTTGGAAGGCTAAATACTAAAGTCATTTATCATTTTAAGAAACGTCTCAAACAACTTTACAATACTAGTGAAATAAACTCCCAGGCACTGTAATATTCTTGTAGTATTGTTTTTGCAATAAATCACCTCTTATCAGTATAAGCAACTTATCAAATAACTTCACATTGTGAATAAACTGGATCTCTCTTGCTCAAAACTCAGTAACATTTCGAAGTAGTTGCACTTTGCGAATAACTGCATTCAGCACACTGAAATGTCCCCAAAATGGTGGTCCATTGCTAGGCAATTCTTTACAGTGCAAGAAACACTCTGTAATGGCAGCACTTTGCAAATAGACACACCCAGCACAAGAAACTTTTTGAAATGGCTATACTTTGACGGTATTTCAGGAAGTAGTTGCACTTAGGTTAATAGGTGTTTACTAGGCTAATGACCACAAGGGCCTTTTTAAGCCTAGCCATGTATTCCAAATCTCTTACAAGTTTTGATACCCTTGATAAGTGTAAACACGGGCCTGGGAGATGAACCATTTACAGGTTACCTGTGTCCATTAGAGACATAAGTGCCAAACCAGGGATGAATTTCCGGTTTCCCATCCAGTTGTCCAAGTTGCACTTGAATTGGATTAGGGAGGAACTCTGCTTCACATGGATGGGGAGCCTGTTCCATAGGTGGGGTAGTCTCTGGGATACATACCTATCTCTCCACCAGGTCCTGTTTATATCACAGGCAAGGTTTAAGTCTTTAGAATGGGTAATTCTGGTATTGTTTGTTTTGTGGATATGCAGGAGGTCCATCAGAGTGGGGTCTGACAATGCCCTGTATGCCAGGCATAGATCTCCCTTCAAAAGCCTGTAGGAGACAGAATACAGGGATAGGGCCTTGAGCCAGTCTGCATAGGACATATTACTTACGCCCTGTGTTGTTTTGGTGAGGAACCTCTGTGGATGTTCCAGTTGTTGGATATGCCTGGTTAGGTACATACCAAAGGGGGCATTGTATTCAATGATAGGTCTGATGAATGCCAAATACAGTGGAACAATGACTTCCTTGGACTTAGATGCCTTACCTTTGTTTATAAGTTGCGCAACATAGAATGATTTCCTCATCACTGTAGATACGTGATGATCAAATGCTAGATTACTATTTATGTGTCCCTAAGTCCCTGGCTACTGGGTCAACTCTAAGGGGTGTGCTGTCGATATGATAGTTACCAGGGATGGATGATTTCTCAAAGGATACTATTATGCATTTCTTGGCATTTAGTTTTAGTCCATGACTCTTTGACACCAGTTGTTTGTCTGTGTCAGCCCCTCCTGGAGAACATTTGTGTCAGTGTGAGATTTAATGACTGCTCCTAATTTGCAATCTTCTGCAAATTTAGTCAGACAGAGACCACTGACATTGACCTTGATCTCTGAAAAGTAAATGCCAAAAAGGAGCAGTCCAATGACTGATCCCTGAGGGACTCCACTTGTGACTGGTCTCTTTGTAGAAGTGGACTCACCAACTCTAACTTTCTGGGTCCTGTCTGTGAGCCAGTTGGCTATCCACTGGGTGACATACGGGTTTGTACCTAACCTCTTGAGTTTGTCAACAATGCCCGAGTGGGGTATTGTGTCAAATGCCTTGGCCAGGTCAAGGTAGGCAGTGTGAACGATTTTGCCCTTGTCCATTGCTTTGGTGACTTACTCAAGTCCACCACATTGATTATGCATGATCTGCCCTTGACGAAACCAAGATGGGTTGGGTACAGTGTCTGGAGGTTTACCGCATCTCTGTTGATCATCTCCATGATTCTTTCCATGGATTTACATATAAGGCTAGTGAGACTTGTGGGCCTGTAGTTTCCAGGGTCTGTCTATGGCCCATCTTTGTGCAGAGGGATGGCTATTGCCTTTCTCCATTCATGAGAGACAAAGCCTGTTTGGACGCTACAGTTAAATAGTAATTTCAGAGGTCCTGATAGGTAAACTTCACACACAAACTCTTTGAAACACATGCACACACTATAAGCACATTTACACACACTGAGATACTTCGAATAACTTTAGTTATGCACTTGATACAATACAAAGTCATAGTTATGCCAAACAATTGCACTTTTCCAAAATGCATGCAGTCACCTTGCTTTATTTTTGCTTAATGTGCTCTTTTTTATCTTGTTTTGCCTTATGATATTTGTTTTGCTTGTTTAATCCCTTTTCATGCCCAACGTACTTTTCTTGTCCTCGTTTTACTTTAAACATGCCCAGTTTTGTTTTGAACATACTCGCTTTACTTTAAACATGCTCATTTTCTCTTTAAACAGACTCATTTTGCTTCACTATCAATTGTTTCAACAAATACTTTTATTTGAAACGGTCTTTTAGCCAACAAACTTTTCGTGCCTTCCGCTTGCTCAATAATGCAGTTTGTGCCCTTTTAATGCCCTGTTTTATCTCTTTTATCAAATAAACATTTTGTGCTACTTCTCATTACCTTTGATTCTTTTCTGGCTCTTTTTTTGTGCTTGTTTCTATCAGTTTTACCTTCACTGTCATCTGTGCACCTCATGGCTCTGTATTTTATTCTCTTGATCCCAATTCTGACACCCTGTTGCTCTGATGCCTTCTCAATCTCTTGGAGGGGGGGGATATGTCTGTATCCATTTCCCCCCTTCCCACTTCTTCAGAAAGTCCTACTGAAAATCCAGCAGGACAAACCAAAAACCTTGTGGGTAACTCCCTTTTGGCCAAGACAGCACTGGTTTCTCCTTCTGCATTTAGCAAGGGGCAATAATCGCAAATTACCTGACAGAGTGGACCTTTCACACAGGACAAGGGATCTGTAATCCACCCCCACTTACAATCGCTGAACCTTACCCTGTGAGTGATAGAATTTTGATCCCTTACAGGCACCTCTACAATGAGGACGTGCTCACAGTCCTGCCGGAGGCCAGAAACCTAATACTAGATCTTGTATGTCTAAATGGAAAAGATTTGCCATATGGTGTCTACAAAGACAGTTGGACCCTTTCCAGGTTGATGTCCCTTTGGTACTGTCATACCTGTGTGAACTTTTGCAGACAAGGTTGGCGTGCTCCTCTGTTAAAGCACACCTTGCTGCTATTTCAACTTGTCTGCTTCTGGATCCCTCCTTTGGCTTCTCAATTGCCTGTAATGTTATTCCTAAAAGGAGTGCTGTATCTCTGACCCCCCAGGAAACCCATCCCACCACCCTGGGACCTGAATTATGTTTTGGAGAAGCTCACGGTGGCCCCCTTTCAACCAGCTTCTAAAGCTTTTCCAAAACATGCCAGTTGGAAAACAGTAATCCTAGTAGCCTTGATATCAGCTAGAAGAGTGTCAGAGTTACAGATCCTCATGGCCACACCCATTTCCTCATCTTCCTTAAAAGCAGGGTAACCCTTGGGATCAACCCTTCCTTCATGCCCAAGGTGGTCAATGAGCTGTCCTTAAACCAAGCTATTCACCTTCCCACCCTTTTTTCCCATCCCCAGAGTGACAAGTGAGAGAGTCTTACATTCCCTCGATGTGCATAGACAGCTTTGGTCGTACGTAGACAAGACCAGATATGTCAGAAAATCAGACCAGTTGTTTGTCTCCTTTCACACCAGGGCCCTGGGGAAAGCAGTGACCAATCAGACAGTTTCAGCCTGGATTTCCAGAGCAATTTCCTTATGCTATGTATAGCATGAGAAATCTTTGGGATCCAAAATTAAAGCACACCCCACTAGGGCTATGGCTTCATCTGCAGCTTTCTTTAAAGAATTGGACACTGCACCATTTTAGAGGCAGCTGCATGGACCTCTGTCCACACCTTTACCAAGCATTACAAATTGGACCACATTTCCAAATCTAGGGCTGGATTTGCCAGGGCAGTCCTTCATGGATTTATGGTAAATAGTTCCAAGCCACCATCCTCTTCTTCCCAGTGAGCTGTGGTACTCGCCCACGTGTTTGGAGTACTGCAACATGAGAATAGAAGGACATAGAATAGTTGTGTAAAATCTTACCATAACCATAGATTTCCTTCTCTTCCATGTTGCAGTATTCTCTTCCATGTTGCAGTATTCCTTCCCCTCTTCTTCCCTTAAACTGTTCCTTCTTAGATGGCAATGGAATTGAACAGTTTCCTGGGACTGGAGTCCACCTGGGGCGGTTAGTTCTGAGGTCTGGTACATGCAGACTTCAACAAATGAGACAAAACCTCTGCTGAAGCAGGCGAAAGGAAGACAAATTCCACTAAAACCACACTTTATTCACAAATGGATTGAGTGCTTTCATAAGGTTGTAGCAAAACTTCACCAGAATCAAATAGCATACAAACTGTGTCAACTTAAGTACTTCAAGCACATATCACCTGACCTAACCCACCAATTGAAACCCTTAGTTAATAAACATTAAACCAGTAAATGGTAAGTAAATAAAAACGTGTAAAAAATGTGTATACAAAAAATAAATACTTTAAAGTATGAATATAAATGTAAAAATATTACTTCAAATCTTAACCTCAAAACACTAGCTATTGAAATGGATTCATTCAAACCGCGGTGTTCAACTTCAATTGCCAAATCAATTCCTTATATTCAATAAGGTCACACCAGGCACCCCCCCCCCCAAAAAAAAATATTGTTTGTGAACTTTGTCTATACCAAAAAACAAAAATTCATGATCTGGATGGTCTACTAGATGACCATAAAGGGAGTTGCTTGTTTTTTTATTCCTAATGTCATAAAGATGTTCATATATTCTCTCCAAGAATTGACGACAAAAACTTGAGCTTTTTTGATACAAGGCCAAATAAATAATACACAAGTTTTACAGGTAAAGTGGGAACAACTACTGATAAAAATATTGTTTACCTTAACTCCATTTATTCCAAAAGTAGTGAGCACTGACTGCAACCTGTGCCACTTTTTTATGGCTAAAATTCTGTGTAGATTTATTGTTGAACTCCAACAAATTTTTGATACAAGTGCAGACATCACTTTTATGGCCCATGTTCCCTTAGCCAACGTCAGACATCCCACAAACCCAACAGTGACTAGAAGCTTTTTTATACTGGCCAGATGTTCAGGTAGCAAGAGAGGAGAAAATACTGCCACATGGAAGAGAAGGGCATCTCTGGTTATGGTAAGATTTTGCACAACTATTCTTTCAAGGACAGGCACACAAACTGGAAAGAACTTATGGCAGTGCAGAAAGGCCTGACAGCTTGCAAGAAAAATGGGAACCAGGGGGTCCTGTTGATCAAAATAGACACCACCACAATAATGTGATACATAGACAGGGGAGCACCCACTCTTACCCTCTATGCCATGTAGCAATGCAAGTCTGGGAAACTGCTCACTCTCTGGGGTACCTCCTGGCACAATACCTTCCAGGGGTTCAAAATACTCTAGCAGATCACCTCAGCAGAAAGTTGATGGACCCCCACGAATGGCATCTGAGTCAGGAAATTTTTCTCAGAGTTATCCAGAGATGGGGGGAGTCCCACAGATAGACCTGTTTGCCACCAAGGAAAATGCTCAGCTGAAAAGATTCTGCTCCAGGATCAAACAGAAATCAGCCTGGAGAATAGATGCTTTCTCCTTCCCTTGGAATCATCTCTTCATTTATGCTTTCCTTCCCTTACCCCTACTACCTTGACTGCTTCAAAAAGATAAGTGAGGAGGGCCCAAGGACAACAGTGATAGCTACAGACTGGCCCAGGCAGCATTGGTATCCTCTAATTCTCAATTAAGCAACCAGAGTCCATGGCTGCTACCTCAGAGAGTCAGACTTCTCTCTTAGGGCAAGGGAACGATGGTGCACCCCAATCTGCAGATGCACAGCCTTTCAGCTTGGATGATTCCACAGCATTCAGCAACAAGCTTAACCTAAGCAAACAAGTCCAGGACAATGTCCTCCTATTCCTGTGTTGCAATATTCTGCATACGAGTTTACTCTTCCAGTCTAGCATATGTATGGCCAGTATCCAAAAGCTTTCAGTCCCTCCTAGGTGCACGAGACATCAGGTCTAGGTGGGAGTACTTGGGCCATAAAAGTGACTTTGGCACGCACTAGCCCTCAGAACTTTCCAGCCTCTAGTTGTATGCCAAGTGTTCCTGCTTTTGCTGGTGACAGATTCAAGTTTCAAGCCAAGTACCCCATTGGGGACCTTTTCAATCCTTCTTATTGCATTACTGCCTTTTCATGTCATCCAGAAAGGGTAAATGTCAGTGCAGCCATCAGATCCCTCATAAAGACGCCCACAATAAGCGTCTGTTTTGTCTCTGATGGTTGCATAATTATAAGGCCTGCCGTATTTGCCTGGCGTTCATTCCAAAAATGTTGTGCAGTCATTTGCATGCACTCAATTTGTACCTAGAGAACCAACATCTGAAATAACTTGCTTTGCGAATGGAGGGTTCATCAGATGTCACCTCTGAACTGCCGAAAAAGGCCAGATCTTTGCGGCCTGTAACACTTGCTGAGCCTCTTCTGACCGATCCCCAGCCTGTAGCCAACATCGGCCTGGTCTCAGGATCTGGACCCAGATCTGCCACACAGGATTTTGCAGGTACCTCTGAGGAAGCCGTACTATTGGTAGGCAAGAGCACATCCGCAGAGGCTTTTCTGGCAATCATTTCAGACACTGGAGTGGAACCTTGAGATTCCCTACCTCAGACTTTGACGCCTGCTGCTAAACAGATGCCCGTTGGGGCTTTCAAGAGGAGAGAAAAAGGGAAGCATATCTGTCAGCCAGCAGAAAGTTTTCCAGACTGGCAGGCCTTTAGCCAGAGCCTTTTCTCAGCTTTTATGGCCCTGAGGCCTACATCAGTTGCTTCTGCCCCTGCTTCTTCTCCTCCTCTCCTTAGTCCTAGGCCTCAACCTGCAGATACAGTAACTAGGGAAGAGGACATCTGTTCAGATTTCTCAGATGATTCCCTCTCTTATAATTCACAGCTTTCTTCATCTTTGGGATATGGATCCCCAGAGGAAGAATCAGTAGACCCAGATACCCCTCTTGAAGATTTGACCTTCTCTGAAACTATTTCTAAAATGAAGGAACACTTCAAATGGGAATCCACAGACATGTCTGAAATACAAAAGAGGTACTATGACCACATTCAAATGGAAACACCAAGCCCTTTGGCCATTCCTCCTATAGTTCCTGCCTTTTCTTCTGCATATCTCAGTCCAGACTCTCAACCTCCTGCTCCTCGTAGAGCAGACAGACTGTACGAAGTCCCAGATTCTGCTAAGCATTTGATCGTGTCCTCCTGCAGATCCAGCTATCATTTCTGTCTCCACAGACAAAGCTTCCAAACTCTTGCCTAACACCACCATTCTTCCTGCTGATAGACAGCAAAACCATAGTAAGGTTAGGCAAAATGATTTACACCTCATCCACCTTGGCGTTTGGAGCTACAAATTACCAGATTCGTAGGGCAAAGTACTCCCGGTCTCTTCTTCACTCTGCCACCAAACTGTTGGCGGACATTCCAGACGACTCAGCCAAATCATCTATTTCTTCTCTCCTGGCCCTTGCATCCCAATTCGCCAGGCATTCCATTAAATGTAGCTGTGATACTGCAGAATCCTCAACAAGGTCAGCAGCTTCAACCTCTGCACTTCTCAGATACTCCTGGCTGCGCTTGCAACCCTTGCCAGATGATTTCAGAGCCAAGTTCAAAGATGCACCACTAGACAATGCTGCCTTGTTTGGCTCAAAAGTAGCAGACCTTTTCAAATCACTGCAACAAAAAGGAAAAGAGATGCAGGATCTTAAACATCTGCTAGTTTCTCCAATACCTGCATTTTACAGAAACTATACTGTGAAAACTCAGTTCATCAGGGAACACTCCAATCCTGTTCCTCAAGCTTAGACACAGGCAAGCAAGAAAGAAAAATCCTCCAGCTAGAGCACGTCCCTCCTCTAGTCAAAGGACACCATTTCAGGACAGGGCAGGTAGTGTCTGACTACCTGACACTCATGCCTCCCCCACCAACTCCTTCCATCCCACTGTCTGCTCACCTTTCTCATTGCCTTCCGGTTTGGAATCATTTCACTTAAGGCAGGTGGGTTCTCCTCATCCTCCAAGATGGTTACTACCTGTCTTGGATAACCACTCCATTAAGGCTAGGCATGCCATGACCTCCTGCTCAGCAACTGCCCCTCCTGCTGCCAGTACTACAGCCCCTTTTAAACCTAGGGCACTATAGAAAAAATTCTTCCCTCCCAATTTGGAAGAGGATTTTTTTCAAGACTTTTTCTGGTTCCTAGAGAAGGACTATGGAGACCTATCCTAGACCTTTCAATGCTTAATCCTTTCTTTAATGTGAAAACTTTAAAAATACTGACCCTGCCAGCTCTATTCCCTCTTATTATGTATAAAGGCTTCCTAGCTACACTACACATCAAGGATGCCTACTTACACATTCCCATCAAACCCACACACAGGAAATACTTAAGATTCTTAGTGGGCTCCACTCATTTGTAGTTCTCTGCTTTCCCTTTTGGACTTTCATCCGCATCCAGAGTCTTCACCAAATGCCTGGCTCCGGTAATGGCATTTTGCAGGGCAAAAGGGATACAAATACTCCCATACCTGGACGACATGCTTTTACAGGCTGCCAGCCAAAAAACACTCCTAACCCATATCCAGTTTGAGGTGTCTCTCCTACAGATGTTGGGTTTCAAATAAACTTCCCTAAGTCCAACCTCACTCCAACCCAAGACATTGTGTTCCTAGGGTGCAGAGTCCACACAGACCTGATCCGGCCATATCTGCCCCCAGCAAAGGTGAGTTGTCTTACAGAACATCTCCAAGGAATTTTACATTCCTCTCAACTGACTGCAAGGCAGTACCTCAAGCTTCTGGGTTGCATTGCAGCTACCATACCCATGCTACCCCTACCTCGGCTACACATGAGAAAGCTACAGTTATACCTTCGCTCTGTCTGGAAGCAGCACAACCAGCCACTGGAGCACATTGTACCTTGCTTCCATGCCTAAAACAGGAGATCTTGTGGTTAGCTCAGGTGAATCTCAACCCAGGACTCCCTCTCCAACCACCTCAACAGACGCCTCAGACCTGGGGGGGGGGGGGGGGCACTCTCGGCCATCAAAAAGCACAAGGAATGTGGACATACAGACAGAAAACAGAACACATCATTGCCAGAGAAATGAGGCAAGCCTCCTAGCCCTTCAGACATTCACTCCTTTCCTTCGGAAGGGATCCCTTCTGATATACACAGACAACACCACAGTCCTGTGGTATATCGAAGTGAACTTTCTACTCTCTCTCTTCCACACATCTTTTTAAAAAACATCTCAAAGAACATTTTAAAACTCACTGGCTATGCCCCTGCACTAACCCTGACTGATCTCTCCACCTTTACACATTCCTGCTATCCCTTTTATTTCTCTTCTCCGGGGTACTTTACTGCTAATTATTCTGTGGCCTTTTTGTTGTACTATGTTGTCCTAAAAAAAAAAAAAAAAAAAATCACACTTTTTCATTTATTGTGAATTTGTTCTTGATCATCCTCTTTTGCAAATATCCCAAATAATGATATTATCTGTATATGTTGATAGCTTTTCTATATTATTATTGTATAATAATGTCTTTACCTGTCTGCTTGGAGCTTTTCTCCCCGGGCCTCTACTGAAATTGGACATGTATCCAGTTAGACTAGCCCGGTCAAGAAATGTAAATAAAATAAATAAAATAAAATGTCAACAGACAAGGAGGAACCAAGTCCTACCTTCTCTGCAGACTTGCTATACTAATGTGGGAAGTAGCGACTTCTCAGGGAATTACCCTGAAAGCAGCATACATTCCCTCTCTCCACAACTCCCAAGTAGATTTTTTGAGCAGAACCAGCACAAACAATCACCAATGGATGCTTCACATTGATGTCTTCCTGGACCTGGCCCACAGATGGGGTACATCTCAAATAGACCTGTTTGCCTCCGCCAACAACAGGCAACTTTCTGGATACTGCTCCAGGATACCAGACCCACAGGCACTGGCAACAGATGCCTTCACAATCTCATGGAAGGGGAAATAACTTTATGCATTCCCCCCTTCCCTCTCATTCAGAGGGTCCTGCTACAGATTCAGCAGGACAATCCGAAAATATTGCTGATGACTCCCTACTGGCCCCAACAGCATTGGTTCCCCTTACTCCTTCAGTTGTCCAAGGGCAATCACCACAAGTTACCCCACAGAGTGGACCTCCACACACAGCACAAGGGATCTCTAATCCATCCACAGTGGCACCTGCAACACCTGACCCTGTGGTGGATAGGCTTCTGATCCCATACAGATACCTTTACAATGAGGACGTGCCCAATGTCCTGAAGGCCAGAAAACCTAACACTAGCAAATCATACCTGTCTAAATGGAAAAGATTCTTTACTTGGTGTCAAAATAAGCAGCTGGACCGTCTTACTAGCGAAATTCCCCAAGTGCTGTCTTATTTGTGTGAGTTACTTCATATCGGCTTGGCCTACTCATCTCTTAAGGCAACACCTGTCTGCTTTCTCTGCGTGCCTACCCATGGATCCCCCCTTAGCATCCACACTCCCTTCAAAGCTCTTCCTCATAGGGGTCCTGCATCTCAGATCCCCCAGAAAACCTACTCCTCCTTGGGATCTCAACTATGTGCTGAAGAAGCTTACACTTCCACCCTTTGAACCAGCTGATCAAGCCTCCCTAAAGCTTTGCACCTGGAAGACGGTCCATCGGGTTGGGAGGGTGGCCTAATGGTTAAAGTGTTTGCCTTACAAATACAAGGTGCAGGGTTTGAGTCTCACAAGGGATAATTGGCTAGGCTTAAAAATGGCTCGCAAGGGCAGTTTGCCTAGTACTAATCTATGAACCTAATCTATAATCTAGTGGCCATCACTTCAGCCAGAAGGTTATGAGAGCTCCATGCACTAATGGCTACAGCTCCCTTTCTTGTCTTTCATAAAGACAGGGCTACCCTCAGGGCAAACTCATCTTTTATGCCCAAGGTAGTCAATGACCTCTCTCTCAATCAGGCCATTCACTTACCCATTTTTTTTCGAACCCAAAAGGAAAAAGTGAAAGAGTGCTTCATTCTGGATGTTCACAGACAAATTAGATTCTACCTCCAGAACACCAAGTTTATCAGACAGACTGAACAACTTTTCATATCTTTCCACCCTAGAACACTAGGGAAAGCTGTTTCCAAACAGACTATTTCCACTTGGACCTCCAAGGCCATTACCTTCTGCTGCCGGCACCATGATAAGTCAGTTCAGGGTACGGTAAGAGCCCACTCCACTAGAGCTTTCTTCAAGGGCCTGGATACCTCCTCCATTCTGGAGGCAGCCACGTGGTCTTCAGTTCACACCTTCCCCAAACACTACAAACTAGACCACAACTCTAGGTCCAGGGCAGGATTCGCTAGAGGTATCCTGCATAGATTCCTGGAATCTACTTTCATACCAGCCACCCTTTCTCAGTGAGCTTTGGCACTCACCCATATGCAGAATACTGCAACATAGGAATAGAAGGACATAGAAAAGTTGTGTAAGAACTTACTATAACCATAGATGTCCTTCTCTTCCATGTTGCAGTATTCCTAACCGCCTTCCTTCCCCTCTTATCTGGATGGCAGTGACTTGGCATTGCCCTATTAGGACTGGCTCTGACTGGGGCCTTCAGTTCTGAGGGCTGGGGCGTGCCAACATCACTTTTATGGCTCTTGTACTCTCACCAAGAACTGATGTCTTGTGCACCTTGGAGGCACTGAAAGCTTTCGGATACTGGCCATACTTACGCGAGACTAGGGTAAACGCATATGCAGAATACTGCAACATGGAATAGAAGGACATCTATGGTTATGGTAAGTTCTTACACAACTTATCTTGCTCAAGGAATCCAGAAGGCCTAGCACTAAGTAATCATACTCAGCTAAGTGGAAAAGATTTTCCATCTAGTGCCAGTGGCAGCACCAGTCCTTATTCAGTCCAGATGTGTTAATCTGGTTGATAAAGGCTTTTCTTACACCTCCATTAAAATTCCTGCATCTGCCATTTCAATCCATATTCCTGATGTTCATCGTGTTTCATTGTTGCACTCATTACAGTTGGGTTATCCTGCTGGCAGGCTACCCGCAGTCAGCCTGAATTCCAAAGTCCTGGTCCGGCGTCTGTTGCTGTCGCCTCCTCCCTGACATCAGTGTGCCAGGGGTATAAACCATGCAGCTGACGCCATTTTCTTCAGTCTTTCTTGCCGCGTGGTGCCCAAAGCAAAAGCAGTTCACAAGTGCCGGTCGTCCGACTCCTGAGATTTTCAAGTTTGAATTTCAGATCCAAAGTCTTCATTAAAGCTAAGTACCCCATTGGGGGAACTTTTTTTTCTTGCTCCAGACTGATGTCAGAAAAAGTTAATAATTGTATTTCTTGTGGGAAGCAAATACCTCATAAGAATTTTCATTCTTACTGTATTCCTTGCCTAGGCCCTGACCATGACGTTGCTAGTTGTCGGTTTTCTGCTAGATTTAACCAACGCACTATTAAGCGTCGGTACGATTTTGCATTTCATTATTTTGGCAGAAAATGTAATTATATAATGCCGTCAGAACAGCTGACTACCAGAATTTATAAAAAGCACAAAAAAAACTGACGACGAACCTTCAGCTAGGCCAGTCGCCGGTTCTCAGTGAGGTGCTTTCGCAGCCCCTGACACCCGCTACCTCAGAGCCACAGGCCACTTCCGACTCCCACGTGGAGCCAACTAGGCCACTGGAAACTCAAGGTATTGGACCCTCGGAAACTATTCCCTCAGATGGGTCTGGAGCCGCTGAGCACGCATTGGCTTCTGAGGGTGTTTTCAGGCCTACACAGTTATATGTGAAAATTACTTCAGCTTCAAAGGCAAAGACTAAAGCACCTCTAAAGACAAAGAAACAAGTACAACATTCCCTTGAACAGGCCTCCATGCCTAAAAAACAGATGCTTAAAATGGCTGAAGACCTAATTACTTTGATCAGGGGTTCCCATCCCCCTCCTGATAAGAGGCCTAGGCAAGAGACGGAATATGAATCTTCAGATCAGGTTTCCATTTCCTCTGATTCCTCTTCTGAACAGAGATACTCTCTTTCTCCCTATGAGGATTCTGATGCTGAAGAATGTATCCCTTCAGCCTCTCCTCCTGAGGATTATTCTTTTGGGGAGACCCTGCATACTATGAGGGAGCACTTCCACTGGGAGAGCCAAGATTACTCAGAATCTAAGAAAAGGCTCAGAGATTTTCTTTTACTACCTCAGCACAGGCCCCTTGCTATTCCTCCTGTTTTAGACATTGTAGATGATGTATTTATAGAGTCCAGTCTGACTCCTGACTCCCTACCACCATCTCCTGTTAAGCTAGATAGATACTACAGGGTTCCTGATTCACATAAATTTCTTTATAAAAACCCTGCTGCTGACCCAGAAATTATCTCTCAGGGTCCCAAAGGGGTCAAGGCGTCCACTGTAAAAAACCCTATCCCGTCTGATAGGGATTCAAGTGCCCTGGACAGATGGGGGAAAAAGATTTACACTTCTGCTACCTTGGCTGTAAGGGCCTTAAATTGTCAGTTTCATAACCTTAAATATCGGCAATATCTTATGTCACTACTTAAACAGAAAATGTTGACAAATTCTGAATGTGTAGAAAACAAAGAAATGCAGGATTTATTGCGTGCAGCTGAACAAGTGGGAAAGCATACTTTGCAATGTGGTTTTGATTCTCTGGAGGCCTCCTGCAGGGCCGCTGTTACGGGTTCTGTCATTAGGAGACATGCTTGGTTAAAGGAACAGAATCTGCCTGATCATGTTAAAGCAAAATGATTAGATGCTCCATTACAGCGTGATACGTTGTTTGGTGTTAAAGCAGAAGAGGTGTTGAAGAAAATGGAGGACAAAGCTAAATCTATGCAAACAGTCGAGGATTTCTTACAGGTACAACCTCCCAGATTTAGCAGGAACTGGCCTACAAAGAATTGGTCCTTTCCAGTGTCAGGCCACAAAGAGGCAGATTCCAGCCCCAAGGCTCATACAGGTCTAAACAATGGGGTACTTCTACCTCCAAAAGCGGAGAAGATAAATCACAGCCATACAGGAAACATTCTCAATGACATTCCCCTGCCAGCACCAAGCACTTATCTTCTGGTAGCTCCTTTAGGGGGAACGCTAGCACTTTTTTCACAAAATTGGCACATGATCACCCAGGACAAATGGGTCTTGAATATAGTGTCACAAGGCTACAGGTTCCATTTTCACACCCTGCCAAGGGCAAAGTGTATGCCAGACCTGCCACACAATCAATGAGCAGAGGCACAAAAACAAGTTTCATCCCTCATGGACATGAGGGCCATTCAACGAGTACCACAGCAAGAGCAGGGACTAGGATTTTACTCAAGACTGTTCTTGGTGCCTAGAAATGACAAAGCTTGGAGACCAGTACTGGACCTGTCTTCTAAACACATTTCGGGATATTCCAAAATTCAAAATGTTGACTCTGCAGCAGCTTCTGCCCATGCTGGACAAGAAGGCTTGGCTTGTGACTTTAGACCTAAAAGAGGCATACCTGCATGTCCCAATTAGACAATCATGCAAAAGATACCTCAGATTTATAGTTGGCTCAATGCACTACCAATTCTCTGCACTGCCCTTTGGCTTATCTACTCCGCCCAGGGTCTTCACAAAATGCCTGGCACCAGTAATTGCATTTTGCAGACAAAGAGGAATACAAATATATCCTTACTTGGACGACTGCCTTATTCAAGCAGAGAACAAGGACATTCTACTACAGCATCAGGCATTTGTAAAAAGATTACTAACATGCCTAGGGCACACAGTAAATGAAAAGAAATCAAAACTAGTACCCTCTCAAGAGATAATATTCCTGGGTGCAAGCTTAAATACAGCTGCCCAGATGGCTTATCTCATGCCAGACAAACAAAGACAACTGACTACTTATTTCAACATGTTGGCAACAAAGACCCAGTTATCTGCAAGAAAAATTCTGCAGGCATTGAGCTTCGTGGCGTCCTGCATTCTGCTAATTCCATATGCAAAACTGCATATGAGGAAACTACAATGGTATCTAAAAAGTGTTTGGCCTCAACATTGCCACAGCCTGGAAACAATAATTACCCTCATTCCGTGCCTGCAACAGGAGTTTCGATGGTGGGCAAAGGCCTGTCACCACAACAAGGGACAGACTTTCACTTTACCCACAGCCAGGCAGACATTAACAACAGATGCATCAGATTATGCCTGGGGGGCCCATATGGCAGGAAGATATATTCAGGCAACATGGTCCACAAGCCAAATGCATCTACATATCAATCAAAAAGAGATGCTAGCTGTTCAAAAATGCCCCGACAGCCTTCAAGGATCTACTTCATCCAGGACAACTATTGATAAAGACGGACAATACTACAGTCATGTGGTACATAAGCAGGGAGGCACACATTCCTACCCCCCTCTGCAGACTAGCCATGACTTTGTGGGACACAGCATTGACTTAAGTACATCTGCAAGCACAATTCCTGCCAGGAAAGATAAATACTCTGGCAGATGAACTAAGCAGAAACCTAATGGATCCCCACGAGTGGAAATTGGATCCACAAGTCTTCAGCATGATAACAAGGAACTGGGGATGCCCGGACATAGACCTATTTGCATCCCCTCACAACTGCCAACTACAGAGATTCTGCACAATGATTTATCACAAGCAAGCATGGAAAGTGGATGCTGTATCTTTCAGCTGGAAAAACTCTACAGTATATGCCTTTCCTCCACTGCTTCTCCTCCCCAAGGTACTCCTAAAGGTCAGACAAGAGAAGTCAAAAATTATACTGATTGCCCCAGACTGGCCCCGCCAGCACTGGTACCCAATCCTAAAGAACTTGTCTCAATGCCCAGCCTGGACATTACCTCAAATTCCTCACTTATTGACCCAACAAAACAGTCATATCCTGCACAGCCAACTCAGGACCTTAAATCTGGCAGCATGGCGGATAATGTAACCATTCAAAACACACCTCTCTCTCTAAAGCAGTGGTGGATGTTATTTTGGAGGCCAGGAGGCCTAGCACCAGAAAATCTTATGCAGAAAAATGGAAGAGATTCTGTGCTTGGAACCAGGCACAAGGAATTGACACGATTGTACCAAATATTCCTCAGATTTTGCAATACTTAACTGAGATGCTGGGCAAAGGCCTTCCTTTTCATCAATTAAGATTCATGCCTCTGCCATTTCAGCTCATTACAATACTGAACCACCTATTTTTTTCTCCTCCATTGCTAAGGCAGTACCTCAGAAGGGCCAAAAACATAAGACCTCCAAGGAGAGCACCAATACCTGCATGGGACCTCAATTATGTCTTGGAAAAACACACTGCCTCCTTTTGAGCCAGCCTCTACAGCTGATATAAAATTCTTATCCTGGAAAACAGCTCTGCTCCTAGCAATAACCTCTGCAAGACGAGTCTCAGAGTTACAGGCACTCATGGCTGTGGAACCTTTCATCATTTTCCATCCTGACAGGGTTTCTCTGAGGACAAACCCAACATTTATGCCTAAGGTAGTGTCCAATGTGGCCCTGAATCAAACAATTAATTTGCCTACCTTTTATCCAAACCCACAGAATAAGGGTGAGAGACTTCTGTATTCTTTGGACATTCACAGGCAGCTACGCTTCTACTTGGACAGAACCAAAGCTTTCAGAAAGACTGAACAACTTCTAGTAGCATATGCTGCAGGAACACAAGGAAAGGCTATCTCAAAGCAGACTATTTCAAAGTGGATAGGCCACTGTATTAATTTCTGCTATTCACAGCATGGCAAATCAGTGCCTAAGGGCATTAGGCCACATTCAACCAGAGCAGCAGCCACTTCAGCAGCCTTTCTCAGAGGAGTACCAACCAAAGACATCTTAGAGGCTGCAACTTGGAATTCAGTGCACACTTTTACAAAGCACCATCACTTACTTCTCTACTCTCAAATCCAGTGCAGGCTTTGCCACTGCAGTTCTGCAGGGCCTCATAGCCTCTCCTAATCCTATTTAGCCCCAGCTGCCCAACCTTAGCTTTAGGATTCAACCCAGTTGTAATGACTGCAACAGTGAAACACGATGAACATAGTACAGTTGTGTACCTACCATAAATGTAGATGTTTGAGTGTATTCACTGTTGCAGTCCAGGTTACCCACCCACCATCACCCTTTCCTTTGCTGGGACTTATCTGTACTTCTCTATTCTATACAACCTATGTGGTGTATTTGCTTGTAGATGAAGGAAGAGTTTTACTTTACTGCATGCATGTTTATTGGCATAAATTAGCTTACCCTTTTGGGGGCACCTGACATCTGGGGCAAGAAAAACTGAAGAAAATGGTGTCGTCTGCATCTTTTTTACCCCTGGCACACTGACGTCAGGGAGGAGGCGACAGCAACCGACGCCGGACCAGTACTTTGCAATTCCGGCCGACTGCGGGTAGCCTGCCAGCAGGATAACCCAATTGTAATGACTGCAACAGTGAATACACTCGAACATCTACATTTATGGTAGGTACACAACTGTACTTTCTTCCTCCTGTCTTTTCATATCCCCTGTTAATACAGTTTTTTAGGGGAAGTCATTCACATCAGACCATCCAGGAGGCAACCTTCCCCTCCATGGGACCTTAACTTTGTTCTGGAGAAATTGGCATTGCCTCCTTTTGAACCTGCAGCATCTGACCCACTGAAGTTTCTAACTTGGAAAACTGCCTTGCTGCTGGCCATCACCTCAGCCAGGAGGTTCTCTGAATTGCAGGCAGTCATGGCTGTGGAACCATTCATCATCTCCCACCCAGACAGAGTTTCCCCTCCGAACTAACCCTTCTTTCCTTCCCAAGATGGTCACTGACACTTCTCTAAGTCAAGCCATTCACCTGCCTACATCCCCCCCCCCCAAGAACAAAGGGGAAAGAATACTTTATTCTTTGAATGTGCATAGGCACAGAACAAGAGCCTTAAAAAAAAAAAAATCAGACCAGCTTTTTGTGACCTTTGCTCCTGGCTCTAGGGGAAGACCAGCTTCTAAACAGACAGTCTCAAAATGGATCTCCCACTGTATCTCTTCTTGTTACAGCCATCATGGCAAAAAAATCTATTGAGGTTATCAAGTCGTACTCCACTAGGGCAACTGCAGTCTCTGCTGCCTTCTTGAAAGGAGTCCCTACTAAGGATTTCCTGAAAGCTACTACCTGGTCATCTGTGTATACCTTCACCAAACACTACAACTTAGCAGCCTTTTTCAGGTCCAGAGCAGGATTCGCCTCTGCTATCTTGCAGGGCATCCTCTCCCCTCCATAAGCTCCTTCCTCCCTCTTTTCAGATGTGGGGATCTTCCCACAAGTCAGGACTGCATTAGTGAGACACAAAGAGCGTAGTACAGTGGTACGCACTTACCATAAATGTAGATGTTCCAGTGCATTCCCTGTTGCAGTCTTCTTTCCCTCCCTCCTTCCTCCATAGACTATTAGGCAGTCTACTTATAACCATTTTTCTATCCAAGGACACCCCCCCCCCCGTCTATATCCCTGTAGGAGTTCTCTTCCTCATTTCACTACTGCTCACCTGGGGTTCTTACCTGTTAGGGGACAAGAAAAACTGATTTCATGATGTAGACTGGCTCCCTATTTACCAAAGCGTACCGACTTTGGTTAGGGCGTCTGCCACCCTAAGGAGGAGGAAAAGTTTTCTCTGGTAGTCGGGCCGAACAAGGGCTTTCACAGCAGGAAATCCCCACAAGTCAGGACTGCAACAATGAATACACTCAAACGTCTGTGTTTATGGTAAGTGTACACAACTATACTTTTCTCCTCAGTTTTCTGATTCAGACTCTGAGGTGAGCCCCCCTGTGGTGGAATTCTGTTTCTCTGAGACTGTTTCCAGAATGTGTAAGTGTTTTATGTGGAAGAATACAGAGGTTTGTCAGTCTTTTAGAAAATACTGTGAGCCGTTTCCGAAAGAATTTCCAGAACCTTCACCCATTCCCACAGTTCTGTCAGCTCTGGAGGATGTGTGACACTGCCTACAATTTTCCTGATCAGCCTGCTGCCCCTAAAAAGGTAGATAGAATGTGTACAGTTCATCAGTCTTAAATTTTTATACACGCTTCACAAACCTGACCCTGCAGCTGTAGCTTTAGGTAATGCTACTCCTGCTAAACAGTTGGTTAATTCCAATCCTCTTGTTTTGATAGGTATGGGAAAAGTGTATGCATCTGTAATTTTAATTTTCAGAATTTTAAATTGTCAGGCTCATATTACTTTATTCTGACTAATTATGAAGGTGTGAGGAATATTTTGTCTGTATTTCTTGTGAGGAAGAATCTGTTTTAAATAATTGTTTCTTCCATTGTATAAGTCGTTTCTCATTGTTTACAGCATGTGTATAACTCAGTTGATACTTCTTCCAGGGCTGTGGCCACTAGCACGGCTTTGAGGAGGATTACCTAAAGCTATAGCTGCTGGGAACCTTCTAGATGATGTTAAAATTATATTTTAAATTCTCCTTTAGACAAAGATTTAGTTTCTTGTTCCTCTACTGAAGAAGTTATCAGAAAGTGTGATAAAAGGAGTTAGTTTTTTTCAGCCCTGCTTTTCCAATTGTCTAAGGGATTCCAGTTTTGGAAAAAAACAAAATAAGTACGCATTGGACGGCACAGTGGTGCAGCGGTTGCATTGTCGCCTCACAGCAAGAGGTTCTCCAGTTTGATTCTCGGCTGGGGTGCCTTCTGTGCAGAGTCTGCATGTCCTCCTTGCATCCGTGTGGGTTTCCTCCAGGTGCTGTAGTTTCCTCCCATATTACAAAGACATGCATCTGCAGTGTTTCTCCCCGGGCTGCCACTGAAAATTGGCATCATTCCAAGTTGGACTTTCCCAGTAAACAAATGTTAAATAAATAAAATAAATAAGTAGTCACAACAAAATGCTGGTAAATAAATAAATATTTAAGAAATGACAGGGGGTTGTTTCCAGAAAGACTTCAGGAGCCCCCCCTCCAAAAAAAAAGAGAGGGCAGTCCAACACATCAGAACGACTATTTAAGAGACCTTACCCCAACCCTGGCAGTCCCTTTTCTCTTTCAGAAACTATGAAGCTCCATTTTTCCTTTTGGCAACAGGTAGTTTCAGACAGATGGGTTCTGAAGGTCATTCATCAAGGTTACAGATGACAGTGAGAGGAAATCCCTCCTTTTCAGGGGTAATTACTCATCCACGAGACCAGACTGTCTTTATTTCTCCCTGTACTTCAACATATGCTATCCCAGGGAGTGGTAGAACTCCTCCTCAGGATGTAAAGGGTTTTATTCAAGAATGTGTTTAGTTCCAGAGAAAGAAAATGTTTGGAGACCATGACTCACTGTTACAGTTTTCATAACAGATGGGTTGTAGCTCACTGATATCTGAAAATGGTACCAAAGTTTTACCTTCTGAGGAAGTATGTCCAGATAGTGACCCCAGCTTGTCAGCATAATGGTATGAAATCAGACAGATGTAAGAGATACTCTGATTATCTCACTGCCATCCTGAATACAGGTCATTATACCTGACGGACTGTTATCATTTGGTCATTTGGTGCCGTAGCTTTGTTAGATTCAGATAAATCCTGTGTTTGGGATCCTTCCTTTCTAAACCTTTGACTGTTAACTGTTATTAAAATTCAGCTAGGAGGGGTAAGTGTGAGCACGGTAGGGAAATTCTCTACAAAGACTTGCACACTAGGTGCCAGTTCTGTCTAGGCCTTTAACACTACTGAAAAACCTGCTCCATCTGTCAAGTCGTTTGTTCCTAAAACCCTCCAGTCTAGACTGTCCCAAACTTAATACCTTCCTCGAGACCAAACGCTTAAAATACTTGGCTCACTCCACCATTTTGGAAGGTCCAGACATCAGCCTCCCGCCCAAGAAAACACTAAAAGACCTAGAGAGGATTTGCCTTCTATTGTCATAGAATCGGATGTACCTGCTGAAGTGATCAAGTCCATGTTATGCCAGTCACCCAACAAGCCCTGCACTGCAACCTCACTGGAGACTGGTATGGTTCCTGAGGCCTTGCAGACAACTGAATCCTTCTCCGACCTTCACTTCATTATCTTAGAGAGCCCTTGTGGAGTCCCTCAGATCCTTGTGCGTGAAGAGATTCCTGGTACTTTAATGAAAATGTGCCAAGGCTCAGGATCCTTAAGCTGCTACAGGTGGACTTCACCCCTAAGAAGAAAAATCAAAAACCTAAGTACCTGGCATCCCCTTCTATGTCCATGAAGAAAGAATGGATTGATTTTTCTCTGAGGGTATTCAAGGCAATTACGTCTCTGAAGTGTCCTTTGTTTGTGGCCCAGCTTTCTCAGGCCACACTACACAAACAGGCTTTAGAGTCTTCCTTCTCTGATGACGAACCATAGGAGGATTCTGACCACTCTCTTGACTGCTCTTCCCATTTACACTCTTCTGAACAGATATCTTCAGATGAGAGAGACTAGCTCTCCGGATTTCCCCTTGGAAGAGGCCTCCTTTGGAGAAACCTTTGCAAAGCATGATGAAGCATTTTAAATGACAGTCTAGACAGGTGGCTGAGGTGCAAAAAAGATACTACATCTTATTAGAGATGGGCACTCCTGCTCCTTCTCCAGTTTCCCTAGTGCTAGATGCTTACTTGGATGCCTATCAGGCCAATTCTTCTATATTTGATTCTCAACCTCTTACTCCAAAAAGGCCAGACAGGTTCTACAAAGTTCCTGATGAACTAAAGTACCTTTACAAAAACCCTGTGGCAGACCCAGCTTCCAACTGCTTCCTGGCACTAATGTTCTTCCCAGTAATAAAATGATCAGGCGGGCTAAGAAAGTGTCTACTTCCTCCACTTTGGCTTTCTGATTCATTAACTACAAAACGTATATGACAAAATACTTTGTCTGCCACAGTTCTTAAGTAAGACAACCACAGAGCCCCAGACACTTGAAACAAAACAGCATATGCAATCTCTAGTAGCCCAGGCTTCACAAGTGGCCAGGCACAGTATAAAAAGCATTTATGTTGTTGTGGATGCCTCTTCCAGGGTGGCTGCCACTGGCTCAGTGATCGAGCGATATGCCTTGAGGCCAATCCTAATCCATAAAATTTCAAGCCTGAAATTCTAGAGTCCCACTTGGATAACAACCTTCTGTTTGACTCGCAAGCTGCCAGTCTTTTCTTCATGGCTTTGTAGGAACAAAGCAAAATAGAGAAAGATTGCAGTCAGACTCTTCTTTCTACATTTCCCAGGTGCCATAGAAATTATCCAGCAAAATCTACCTCCTTTGCCAAGAGAGATCCCAGAACACATCACAGGCAAAGAAAAATTCTTAAAAGATTCCCTGAAAAAAAAACTCTGAGAGGTACTCTTCCTGGGAGGTCTCCGTTTGCTTGTAGGTCCCTGTGACTGTATTCCACCCCTCCCACTCCCTCTCCAAAAGACAGTGTCTTTCTTTCCCGTCCTGGGAAACAATAACCTTGGACAAATGGGTCTTAAGCATTATCAAGGCAGGTTGTGCTATGCCTTGGGAAAGCAAACCATCTCCTGTAGGAATACCCTGCCTCCTCTCAACCAGATACACCTGCTAAACTCTATCATACAAGATTTTCTGTCTCAGGAAATGGATTTTTCTTAAGTATCTTTCTGGTCCCAAGAAAAGAGGGCCAATGGATATCTGTTCTGGACCTATCCCAGCTAAATACCATTTTGAGAGTTTCCTATTTCAGAATGCTGTCCTTAAAAACTCTTCTACCCTTCCTACTTCCTCGGGCCTTCCTTGGTATCTTTAGACCTAAAGGATGCTTATCTGCATATTCTCATCCATTCTTCCTGCAAAAAAAATTCTCAGGTTTATTGGATCATCACATTTTCTGTTTACTGCTTTGCCCTTTGGTCTATCTACAGCTCCAGGGGTTTTCACAAAGTGTCAGGCCCCTGTGGCAGTTTTCTGCCACACTCAGTGCATGCAAATCTTCCCTAACCTGGCTGACCACCTACTCCAGGCTATATCCAGGGAACCCTCCTCAAACACCTTCATTACACTGTATGACTCTTGACCCTCTTGGAGTTCACCATCAGTTAAAGAAAAATCCCAGTTCATTCCCACCCAACAGTTGACCTTTCTGGGATGTAGCTTGGACATGTCTGCCATGAGTACCTCTGTTCCTCAGGTGAAGATCACTTCCCTAGCCATTGAGTTCTTAATGCTTTCCAGCGAGGATCATTACTTGGCCAGACAAACCCTCAGGGCTTTGAGCCTCATGGCTGCCACATTCCCTGTGCTTCCCCTCACCAGACTCCACATGAGGAAAATAGAGTGGCATCTCAAATTAGTGTGGTCCCAGCACACACACCCTCTGGAGATGCATATTCCTCCTCTTTCTTGCATCAAAAGGAATGGAAATCAAAGTCTAAACCAACTGTACTATAAGTAGTGAATATAGTAATACAGATAAAACAAATGGAAGTGAGATATTTAGAAAAGGGTAAGAGTAAATTTACGTAGACAAAAATGAGAACAGTGGAAGGAAAACATGCAGAATAATGTTTTGGGGATGGAATGAGGTTTAAGGGAATGCAGGATTTGAATGAGCTTTGTAATGTTTGACCGTCAATGACTGGATAGATTATAAGTGATGTTTAATGTTTGCAACCGAAAATATGTCAGTATAGTTTGTTTTTATTTATATAAATATATGATTGCCTATATCATAAGTAATAGTTTAGTAAAGATGTTTGTTTAAAAAAAAAAAAAAAAGTGAACTACTTTGGTGGAGCAACCAGGTTGCTGTCGGTTCAGGTCTTCCATGCACTCAAAACCCCACACAACCAAGTCCTGTTTACAGATGCTTCCGAGAGGGCATGGGAGGGGGCTTGGACAGGAGACCAGTAGAGTTCAAGGAGAGTGGCCTGCCCATGTACTTGAAAGAACGCATCAACATAAAAGAAATTAGGGCACTCCTACAAGCTCTACAGACTTTCTCACATCTTTAGAAACCAGATACTGTACAAGTGTGCATGGACAACACCACAGTGATGTGGTACATAAGCAGGGAAGCACAAGAACCTAACCCCTGTGCAAGCTGTCACAGGAGGTCTGGCACCTAGCCTCTCAGCTGAGTCTTGCAATTACTGCAGCGTACATCTCCTATCAGCAGAACATATCAGCAGACTGTCTAAGAAGGGACATGGAGAACATTCACGAATGGTGTCTGAACACAGGTTTTCAAATTCATCATCATTATATATGTTTAGTCTACTCATATTATTCAAATGAATTCACTATATGCATCTTTTATGTATAAACGTTTTGTACATTCTATGTTTGGAGCTTTTCTCCCCGGGCCTCTGCTGAAAATGGACATGTATCCAGTTGGACTAGCCCGGTCAAAAAGTGTAAAATAAATAAAATAAATAAGTAAAAACTAAATTACACTCCGATGGGGGACTCCACAGATGGACCTCTTTGCTTCTCCCAAGCATCTCCTGCCCCCTCTTTTCTGCACAAGGAACCCATCGCCTCTAGCCTGGAGGACAGATGCCTTCTCTTTCCAGTGGATGGAAAATTTCCTTCATACATTTCCTCCTCTGCCTCTGCTCTTAAGGTTCCTACTCGAGGCCCAGAAGGAATCTCCAAAACTCCTGCTTGTGACACCTTTCTGGCTAAAACTGCACTGGTTCACACTCCTGTTTCTTCTATCAAAGGGAAATTGCTGGAGAAGCCCTCCACACCCAGATCTAATCATTCAACAGAAATGGCAGCTGCATTCTTCGCAACCTGACCCCACTCATTTTAACTCTCTGGATGATATGATTTTAATCTGTACACAAGCACCTTCTCTGAAGAGGTTGTTCAAGTCCTACAAGAAGACAGGAAACCTAACAGCAGGAAATATTACATAGCCAAGTGGAAGAGATTCTCAGTCTAGTGCCTTAAGCACAAACTCTGTCCCCTTCTGTCAGACATCCTAACAATGCTACAATACTTGAGAGACTTAATACATTTAGGGTTGGCCTACTTTTTTATTAAAGCTAATTTATCTCCCATTAAAGTTTGTCTATGTTTGGAAACCCTGCCCACGTTCAGGAAAGGATTAAACTTTTTCTGAGAGGGGCTTTACTCCCTAAACCCCCAAGGAAACCTATCACTCCACCACAGTACCTTATATTTGCACTGGAAAAACTTACTTCACTCCCATTTGAACTAGCTGCTTTCAGTATTCTCAAATTCTGCACCTGGAAAACAGTGCTCCTCCTGGCCTTGACTTCAGCCTTCAGATTCTCTTAAGTCCATGCTGTCATGACTATTCCACTCTTTCTCATCTCCTACAAAAATAGGGTAAGCCTTAGAGCTGATACTTCTTTCATGCCAAAAATGGCTAGTGAGCTTAACCCTTAACTCTCAACCAGGCAGTCTGCCTACCTTCTTCCCCAATCCCCAAAATATGGGGGAAAAAATCTTGCACTCCTTAGACATTCACAGGCAGTTGAGGTTTTACATAGACAAAAAAAGTTGTGTTCACCATAACTTTCCATGTAAGTTGTTCAATCTCACCTTCATTCTTACTGTTGAGTCCGTAGCTGATCCTTGGCTCTGACTCCGCTAAATGCAAAAGCTGGAGGTCTTCAACCAGCTCGTGGCCTACTCCCAATCCCATGATGCACTGGTGCTTCCCTCAGATCTTGTTTACTGCCAACTAAACTGACTAGATAAGTCATCCCCCCCCCCCCCAAAAAAAAAAAACAGTATCCAAGGATACATTAGATAAGGACTAAAGACAACCCAGACTTGTTTCAACTTCTCGGTCCACAAGAAACTGGTAGGGGTTTGGAGGGTGGGACGTAAGAATGAAGCCGAGATGAACAACTCACATGGAATGTTATGGTGAGCACTTAACTTCTTTATGTGAAGTTGATGTTCTTCGTGTTTCACTGTTGCAGTCATTATATTTTGGGTTATCTGATTGCAGGCAGCCCTCAGTCGGCCTGATTAACAAAGTCTTGGGTCCTGCATCGGTTGCTGTCCCTTCTTCCATGATGTCAGGTCGTCAGGGGTATAAAACATGCAGCCGACGCCATAATATCAGTCTTTCTTGTCATGCAGTGCCCGAAACAGAAGCAGTTTCGCAAGTGCCGGTCAGCTGACTCCTGAAATTTTCGTTTTCAACTAAAGCTAAGTACCCCGTTGTGGAAACTTTTTCTTGCTCCTTACCGATGTCAGTAAAAGTAAATAATTGCATTACTTGTGGAAAGCAAATACCTCAAAGATTTTCATTCGTACTGTATTCCTTGCATAGGCCCTGACCACGACGTACCTTGCTGTCAGTTTTGTGCTTTATTTAATCAGCACACTATCCGTCGGTATGTTTTCGCCTCTAAATATTTCAGTTCTCGGTTTAATTATCCAGAAATGTCGTCGGTTGGCCATTCGATTACCGGGATTCTGAAAAAACGCAAAGATAGACAGAGACAGGCCGTCGAGGTCCAAAACTGCCGACGACGCTTCTAAGTCAGTCGTCAGTTCGCCGGTACTCAGTGAGGCACTTTCGCAGCCCCTGATACCTGCTACTTCTGATTCACAAGCCTCTACTGAGACCCATTCGGAGTCTGGTATGCCGCGAGATGCTTCAACTATGGAACCCGCGGATGTCTCTACCTTGGATGGGTCCAGAGCCGCTGTGCAGGCAACGGCATCTGAGGGTGTATTCAGGCCTACGGACTTGCATATTAAACAGACACCTCCTTCACCTAGGCCTAAATCTCGAACCATGCCTAAAAAAACGATGCCCAAGCCACATGCTCAGGCCTCTATGCTTAAAAAACAAATGATAAGAATGGCTGAAGATCTAATAACTCTAATTAGTTGTAGCCAACCCCCCCCCCCTTTTAAGAGGCCTAGGACTGAAGTTGTTTATGAATCTTCTGACCAGGATTCTTTTTTTTCTGATTCTTCTGATGATCTGGATTTGCCTTTATCTACTTATGAGGATTCTGATGCAGAGGACTCTATTCCCTCTGCTTCCCCTCCAGAGTATTTCTCTTTTGGTGAAACCTTATACTCTAAGGGAGCATTTCCACTGGGAAAGCCAGGATTGTTTTGATTCAAAAAGGCTCATGGATTTCTTACTCCTGCCTCAGCATAGGCCTTTAGCTATCCCTCCTGTACTAGACATTGTTGATGCTTTTTTGGAATCTAGTTTGGCCCCTGATTTCTTGCCTCCTGCTACCAGAAAACCTGACAGATACTACAGGGTCCCTGAGTCACACAAGTTCCTTTTTAAAAATCCAATTGTGGATCCAGAGACTATTTCTCAGGGGCCCAAGGGCATTAAGGCTTCTACTGCTAAAAATCCTAGCCCTTCTGATAGAGACTCCAGGGCACTGGATAGATGAGGTAAGAAGGTTTATACTTCTGCAACCTTGGCTATTAGGGTTTTAAACTGCCAGTTTCATATGTTAAAGTATCAGCAACATGTTATTGGATGGCTTAAACATAAAATGATGTTGATTCCTGATTGTGCGGAAAATAAAGAATTACAGGATTTAATGCATTCTGCTGAACAGGTTGGAAAACGTACTTTGCAATGTGGTTTTGATTCATTAGAGGCCTCTTGCAGGGCTGCTGCTGCTGGGTCTGTACTCAGAAGGCATGCTTGGCTTAAAGAGCAATCTTTACCTGATCATGTTAAAGCTAAATTGTTGGATGCTCCTTTAAATCAGGACCACCTGTTTGGCAACAAGGCTGAGGAAGTTCTTAAAAAGATGGAAGATAAAGCTAAATCTATGCAAACTGTTAAAGATTTCTTACAAGTTCAGTCTCCTAGATTTAGTGGGCACTGGCCCTATAAAAATTGGTCCTTTCCAGCCCCTTCCAGGTCTTCTCAAGCCAAACCCAGACACAGCAGGAACCCCAAGTTTCAGTCCCAGGGGACACACAGGACTAAGCAGTGGGGGGCCTCCACTTCCAAATCTGGGAGTAATAAGACTCCCCCCTGTGGTAAACTGTCTGTGACTTCCTTTTAAAATTTCCAAGTACATATCAACTGACTGCCCCTTTTGAGGAAAAGATGGCTCTTCATGCAAGGAACTGGCAGCTCATTACCCAAGACAAATGGGTTTTAAATAGTGTACCAGGGATACAGATTTCACTTCAACACGTTGCCAACACCAAATGGGTGGCCGGACCTACCTCCAAACCAGTGGGCAGAGGCCCAAAAACAAGTACTTTCTCTCTTAAGCATGGGGGCTATTCATTTGGTACCAGAAGAGGAAAAGGGACAAGGTTTCTACTCACGACTTTTCCTGGTACCCAGAAAAGACAATTCATGGCGTCCTATCCAGGACCTGTCTACTCTAAACACCTTTTTGGAGATTCCAAAATTCAAGATGCTGACTTTTCACCAGTTACTTCCTATGCTAGGCAAAGACACCTGGTTGGCAACACTAGAAAAGAAGCATACCTGCACATCCCAATCAGGAAATCTTGCAGAAGATACCTTCGCTTCAAAGCAGGCTACACACACTGTCAGTTCTCTGCACTGCCCTTTGGCTTATCTACTGTGCCCAGGGTATTCACAAAGTGCCTAGCTCCAGTTATTGCATTTTGCAGGCAAAGAATTATTCAAATATACTCATACCTGGACGATTGTCTAATTCAGGCAGAAAGCCAGGACATCATTTTGAATCATCTAGCCTTTGTACAAAGGGTTCTAACCTGTCTGGGGTACACTATAAATGAAAATAAATCTCACCTGGTACCCTGTCAACAAATTATATTCCTGGGAGCAAGCTTGAATACGACTTCCCAGATGGCTTGCCTCGCGCCACAGAAACATTCATTTGACAACCTACTTCAAATAAGTGGCCACAGAAACCATGCTATCTGAAAGACAAATACTGTACGCCTTGGGGTTCATGGCCTCCATTCTTCTAATTCCATATGCAAGACTGCATATGAGGCAACTACAGTGGTGTCTAAAAAGCCTATGGTGTCAACATTCCCAGGATCTAGAAGCAATGATTCCTATCATACCTTGCCTATGCCTAGAATTCCTTTGGTGGGCAGAGGCCTCCCACCAAAACAAGGGACTACCTTTCACACCACCCCCTGCCATCCAAACCCTAACAGATGCATCAGACTATGCATGGGGGGGCTCACCTGGCAAGGAAGAGCATTTAGGGCAAATGGGGCTCACCTGGCAGGGAAGAGCATTTAGGGCAAATGGAGCCCAAGTCAAATGTACCTACATATCGGTCAAAAAGAAATGCTAGCTGTACAGAATGCTCTGACAGCCTTCAAGGACCACATTCTTCCAGGACAACTAATGGTAAAAACCGACAACACTACTGTTATGTGGTACATAAACAGGGGGGTACACATTCTTACCCCCCTCTGCAGACTAGCCATGGCATTGTGGAACACAGCCATGAGCTACCAAGTGCACCTACAAGCTCAGATGTTCATCATGCATACAGCTGCAGTAATCACATATGGGTTCTCTGCCGTCAGGCGGTCCCTCGGTCGGCCGAATTCCAAAGTCTAGTTCTGGCGTCGGTTGTTGTCCCTTCTTTCCTGACGTCAGTGCGACAGGGGTATATAAGACACAGCCGACGCCATCTTATTCAGTCTTCTTTGCCGCACGGTGCCCGAAGCAGAAGCAGTTCGCAAGTGCCGGTCAGCCAGCTCCTGAATTTACGAAAAAAATTGGAAACCGAAGTCTTCTTTAAAGCTAAGTACCCCATTGGGGAAACTTTTCTTGCCTCAGACCGATGTCAGACAAAGTTAACAATTGTATTTCTTCTGGGAAGCAAATACCGCATAAGGATTTCCATTCCCTCTGCATACCTTGTTTAGACTCAGACCACGACGTCTCGGGCTGTCGCTTTTGCGTGACTTTCAATAAACGCACTATTAAGCGTCAGGCGGAGTTCGCCCAACATTATTTTGGTAAAGCTTTTGATTATAAAATGTCGTCTGAGACTCCGACTACCGTTTTGTCCAAAAAACGCAAGGACAAGGACCGACACGCGAGGCCCGCGGTCTCCACCGACACCACGCCAAAACCGGCTGCACGTGGTCCGGTTCTCAGTGAGACGCCTATGCAGTCCCTGACTACCGACTACACTTCCTTGGCGGTGTCTTCTGTAACCGAGACCGCAGGTACCTCGGCCCTTACTCAGACTACAAACACCGAAGCCACTGTGAGTGTTGAGCCTCCTAGTGTGGACAGGTCCACTTTCCCCCAGGGGTGTCTTTAGGCCCTCATCTTCCTTTTCCATTAAGGCCTTTACTAAGTCCAAATCAGCCATGCATCCCAAGAGGCCTGTTGCTCAGGGCCCATCCCCAGGCCCCATGCCTAAAAAGCAGATGCTTAAAATGGCTGAGGATTTAATTACTCTTATCAGGGGTTCCCAACCCCCTCCAGACAAGAGACCCAGAGTGGAGGAAGATTCTCCCTCTTCTGAACAGGGCTCCATTTTCTCAGAACATGCTGATGTAGAGGAACACTCATACTCTCCTTATGAAGATTCCGATGCAGAACAGTCCATTCCTTCTGTATCTCCCCCAGAGGATTTTTCTTTTGGGGAAACCTTGCACACCTTGAGGGAGCACTTCCATTGGGAAGGCCAAGACTTTTCTGATTCCAAGAAAAGGCTTAGGGAATTTCTTTTGTTACCTCAACACAGACCTCTGGCTATACCTCCTGTCTTGGACATACTTGATGATGTTTACTCGGAGGCTTGTCTTAATCCGGATTCCCTGCCTCCTGCCTCAGTCAAACCTGATAGGTACTACAGAGTTCCAAACTCTCACCAATTTCTTTTCAAAAGCCATAATGCTGACCCTGAAACCATTTCTCAAGGCCCCAAGGGAATGAAGGCCTCTACAGCCAAGAATCCACTACTTTCCGAAAGAGAATCTAGAGCCTTAGAAAGGTGAGGAAAAAAAGGTATACACCTCAGCCACCCTAGCCATGAGGGCCTTAAATTGTCAGTTCCATATGCTTAAATATCAGCAGTTTCTGTTATCACAGTTAAGAAATAAAATGTCTCAACCTGAACAACCAGATTTGAAGGAATTGCAGGATATGATGCATAGTGCAGAACAAGTGGGTAAACACCTTACAATGTGGCTATGATGCCTTAGAGGCCTCAAGTAGAGCTGCTGTTACAGGATCAGTCATTCGTAGACATGCCTGGCTTAGGGAACAAAGCTTGCCTGATCATGTTAAAGCTAAACTACTAGATGCTCCTTTACAAAAGGATGTACTGTTTGGTACTAATGCTGAAGAGATACTACGGAAAATGGAAGAAAAAGCTAAATCTATGCAAACTGTCAAGGTTTTTCTACAGGTACAACCACCTCGTTTTAGCAGAAATTGGCCTTCTAAAAACTGGTCCTTTCCAGCCACGGACAAGCCCCAAAGAGGGTAGATACAGGCACTCAAGGGGCAGAGGACAATCTCAAGGATCATATAGAGGCAGACAATGGCAAACTCCAGCACCAAGAGGTGGCGAAGGCAGTGCACAACAATGCAGAAAACAAACCCAATGACTTCCTCCTTTTCATGCCAAGCAAGTCTCAGCTGGAAGCTCCCTTGGGAGGAAAGCTGGCATTATTTACAAGAAATTGGCATATTATCACAGCAGACAAATGGATCCTGGACATTATAAACAGAGGCTACAGATTTCATTTTCACACACTTCCAAAAATGAGAGGCATGCCAAACCTGCCACACAATCAAAGGGCAGAGGCACAAATACAAATTTTAAAACTCATGGACAAGAAAGCTATTCAAGAGGTACCTACTCACGAACAAGGTCAAGGTTTTTATTCCAGACTATTTCTGGTACCAAGGAAAGGAACCGACTGGAGACCCATTTTGGACTTATCCATCCTAAATACATTTCTACTCATACCAAAATTCAAGATGCTCACATTACAGCAGCTTCTTCCCATGCTGGGCAAGGGGTTTTGGCTGGTAACATTGGACCTCAAGGAGGCATACCTGCATGTCCCAATCAGACAAAGCTGCAGAAGATACCTCAGATTTCTTGCAGGTTCAATCCACTATCAATTCTCTGCATTGCCCTTTGGCTTATCTACTGCGCCCAGAGTATTCACGAAATGCCTGGCATCAGTAATTGCCTACTGCAGACTTCAAGGGATACAAATTTACCCTTATTTGGACGACTGCCTGATCCAAGCAGACAACAAGCACATACTTCTGGAACATCTGGCTTATGCAACACGGTTACTAAATTCTCTGGGATACACAATCAACAAAGAGAAATCCAGGCTAACACCATCTCAGAAAATAACTTTCCTGGGTGCCAACTTGGACACAAACACCCAGATGGCCTACCTTACACCAGAAAAACAAGGGCAACTAACTCAGTACTTCAAAATACTAGCAAATTGTACCAGGCTTACTGCAAGGAAAATCCTGCAGGCTCTGGGCTTCGTGGCATCTTGCATTCTTTTAATCCCATGTGCAAAGTTGCATATGAGAAAACTTTAATGGTACCTAAAAAAACCTATGGTCTCAACACAGCCACAATTTGGAAACAATAATACCAATAATTCCATGTTTGCAAAAGGAATTTCTATGGTGGGCCCAAGCATGTCAAGCAAACACAGGCCTCCCATTCTGCAAGCCTCAAGCAAATCAAGTCATCACAACAGACGCCTCAGATTATGCCTGGGGGGCGCACATGACAGGCAGGTGCATTCAGGGCAAATGGTCCCAAAAGGAAAAGCACCTTCACATCAATCAAAAAGAAATGCTAGCAGTGATAAATGCAATTACAGCATTCAAGGACCTCCTGCATCCAGGACAATTATTGATAAGAACAGACAACACCACAGTAATGTGATACATAAACAAACAAGGAGGAACACATTCATACCCCCTGTGCAGACTAGCCATGACACTTTGGAACATGGCCCTGGAATGGCAAATCGAACTTCAAGCACAGTACTTGCCAGGTTTGGAAAACACGCTGGCAGTCAATCTAAGCAGAAATATGACAGATCCGCACGAATGGAAGTTGCATCCTCAGGTGTTTACAAAAGATAATCCAAGCATGGGGGAGGCCAGACATAGATCTCTTCGCCTCCCACAGGAATCACCAATTGGAAAAGTTTTGTTCAAGGACCTTTCATCCAAAGGCCTGGAGAGTGGACGCCCTTTCATTCAGTTGGACAGCATGGACAGTGTACGCTTTCCCACCTCTGCCTCTTCTGCCCAAGGTGCTCTTGAAAGCAAGAGCAGACAGACCGAAGATGATACTGATTGCTCCAGACTGGCCAAGACAGCACTGGTACCCACTCCTGAGGAGCCTAACACATACTCCTCCCTGGCCTCTATCTCTAATGCCTCTTCTGCTGACTCAGCACAGGTACAAAACTATTCACAGTCAGCTAAAAACACTCAATCTCGCTGCATGGAAAATTCCTTAACACCACAACAGACCCTACTCCCCAAAGAGGTGCAGGACGTCATTCTGGAGGCCAGAAGGCCATCTACTAAAAAGGCTTACTCCGCAAAATGGAAACGGTTTTGCTCTTGGAATGAGAGAAAAGGCCAGGACCCTAGAAAACTGAATTTGCCTCCGGTATTACAGTATCTAGCTGAGCTGCTGAACAGTGGACTTTCATTTTCCTCCATAAAAATCCGTGCCTCAGCCATTTCTGCAGAATTCAACACGGATCCACCGTTATTCTCTCACCCACTTATAAGACAGTTCCTCAGAGGGGCTAAGAATATAAGCCCACCAAGGAAGCAACCAGTGCCAGCCTGGGATCTTAATTACATTCTGGAAAAATTAACATTGCCTCCCTTTGAACCAGCTGCCTCAACAGATTTTCAATATTTGTCCTGGAAAACAGCTTTCCTTCTGGCCATTACCTCAGCCCATAGGGTTTCGGAACTACAAGCCCTCATGGCTGTGCAGCCTTTTCTCATCTTCCATCAGGACAGGGTTTCCCTTCGAACCAACCTGTCATTTATGCCTAAAGTGGTATCCAGGGTAGCTTTAAGTCAAGCCATACACTTACCTACCTTTTACCCCAATCCTCAAAACAAAGGGGAAAGGCTGCTACATTCCTTAGACATCCATAGACAGCTACATTATTATTTGGACAGAACAAAACCTTTCAGGAAATCAGAACAACTTTTTGTGTCCTATGCTGTAGGAGCTCAAGGTAAGCCTGTTACCAAACAGACGATTTCAAAATGGATAGGCCACTGCATACGATTTTGTAACTCCTATCATGGGAAATCTGTCCCTACAGGCATCAGATCCCACTCCACCAGGGCCATAGCTACCTCTACAGCCTTCCTCAGAGGAGTTCCTACCAAAGATATTTTGGAGGCAGCCACTTGGAGTTCTGTGCATACCTTCACAAAACACTACCACATGCCTTTATATTCCAAAACTAAAGCAGGCTTTGCCACTGCTGTGTTGCACGGCATTCTGGCTCATCCCAGTTCCACCTAGTGCCTACCACCCTGTGCGTAGCTTTGGGATTCCACCCATATGTGATTACTGCAGCTGTATGCACGATGAACATAGTACAGTTTTGTACCTACCGTAAATGTAGATGTTCCAGTGCTAATACAGCTGCAGTACAGGTTTCCCTCCCTCCTTCCCCTCTTGGTAAAGGACTAGTGGCTAACACCTCCTCATACAACCTAATTTGGGTTATCCTCCTATGGTGTATTTGCTTGCAACTACTGTTTTTTTGATTACATTGCATTGCTTGAATATATTTATATATATATATATATATATATATATATATATATATATATATAATTTATGTATTGCCTTCCTTCTGGGGGCACCTGACATCTGGGGCAAGAAAGACTGAATAAGATGGCGTCGGCTGTGTCTTATATACCCCTGTCGCACTGACGTCAGGAAAGAAGGGACAACAACCGACGCCGGACCTAGACTTTGGAATTCGGCCGACCGAGGGACCGCCTGACGGCAGAGAACCCATATGTGATTACTGCAGCTGTATTAGCACTCGAACATCTACATTTATGGTAGGTACAAAACTGTACTTTCCTGTCGGGAAAATTAAATACACTGGCAGACGGACCAAGCAGAAACCTCATGGACCCACATGAGTGGAAACTGGAGCCAAGGATTTTCACCATGTTGATAAGCAAATGTGGGAGCCCAGGTATAGACCTATTTGCCTCTCCCCAGAACTACCAACTGGACAAATTTTGCACAGGAGCTCCCCACAAACAAGCCTGGAAAGTGGATGCTCTGTCCTTCAGCTGGAAAAACCTATCAGTCTGTGTCTTCCCCACCTCTGCCTCTGCTCTCCAAAGTACTATTAAAAATCAAACAGGACAAACCAAGGATGATTTTGATTGCTCCAGACTGACCACGCCAACACTGGTACCCCCTCCTGCACAGTGTGTCACGGTTATCCCCATGGCACCTGCCTCAGACTCCTTCCCTGTTGTCCCAGCAGGAGAACCAGATTCTGCACCCTCAGCTTCTAACACTGAACCTTGCAGCCTGACTTACCTAATCTCTCCTTTACCATCCCTCAGTAAACCTGTGATGGATATCATTTTAGAGGCAAGGAGGCCTAGTACTAGAAAATCTTATGCTGAAAAATGGAAAAGATTCTGTGCCTGGAACCAATCTCAAGGGATGAGCACAGCAGCGCTCAATTTACCTCAGATTTTACAATACTTAACTGAGATGCTTCACAAGGGCCTGTCTTCCTCCGTTAAAATCCATGCTTCAGCCATTTCAGCTCATTATAACACAGAACCTCCCCTCTTCTCTCATCCACTGCTCAAGCAGTTCTTCAGAGGGGTCAAAAATTTTAGACCACCCAGGAGAGCTCCAACCCCTGCCTTGGACCTTAACTTTGTTTTGGAGAAACTCACTGTACCTCCTTTCGAGCCAGCTGCTACTGTGGACTTAAAATTTCTTTCTTGGAAAACCGCTTTCCTTTTAGCAATCACTTCAGCTAGAAGTGTATCTGAATTACAGGCCCTTATTGCAGTGGAGACTTTCATCATCTTTCATGCGGACAGAGTGTCCCTCAGAACCAATCCATCCTTCATGCCCAAGGTGGTATCCAGTGTGGCTCTTAATCAGTCCATTCATTTGCCAACCTTCTTTCCCAACCCACAGAACAAAGGGGAACAGATACTGCATTCCTTAGATGTGCACAGACAACTTAGATTCTACTTGGACAGGACTAAATCTCAAAGGATATCTGAACGACTGCTGGTGGCATTTGCTGCAGGGGCAGAGGGGAAGGCTATTTCAAAGCAAACCATTTCTAAATAGATAGGCCACTGCATTCATTTCTGCTATAAGCACCATGGAAAACCTATCCCCCAGGGGATCAGACCTCACTCCACCAGGGCTGCATCTACTTCTACAGCCTTTCTCAGAGGCGTCCCTACCAGGGACATCCTAGAAGCTGCTACATGGAGTTCTGTACATACTTTCACCAAGCATTATCATTTGCCAATTTTCTCTAAATCCAGAGCTGGCTTTGCCACTACAGTCTTGCAGGGACTTATAGCTGGTCCTAATGCTATTTAAATTCCTCCTCCCAACCATAGCTTTGAGAATCTACCCAAATGTAATGACTGCAATAGTGATACACGAAGAACATATAACAGTTGTGTACACTTACCGTAAATGTAGATTTTTGAGTGTATTCAATGTTGCAGTCCTGGTTACCTTCCCTCCAGCCCCCTAACTTCTTTTGGTTATACCTCTACTTTCCTTTACTATGCTTAAATGCTTTTTGGTGTATTTGCTTTATTGTTGGAGGTATATCATTGTACTTTTATATTTAATTGCTTCCCTTTTGGGGGGCACCTGACATCTGGGGCAAGAAAAACTGATGTAATGGCGTCTGCTGCATGTTTTATACCCCTGACGTCATGGGAGAAGGGACAGCAACCGACGCAGGGTCAAAGACTTAGTTATTCAGGCCGACTGAGGGCTACCTGCAAGCAGATAACCCAAATGTAATGACTGCAACAGTGAATACACTCGAACGTCTACATTTATGTTAAGTGTACACAACTGTACTTTCTCTCTCGCTATCCATTCTTACTGATGGATAGTGTCCCAAGCACCATCTTTCTCGGGTGGCTCACGGGAGAATGCTCTTCAGGACAGTGGAACCAAAGGAAGCCCTGTCCCTGGAGACCTTGTCCACTTTGTAGTGAGTGATGAAGGTATGAGGCCTTGACCAAGTAGTAAAGGCTGATGAAGTAGATACCCCTCTAGTAGTGTGCGCCTTTATCTTCTGTTGTACTGTAAGTGAAGGAAATACAATCTGATAACCATTTTGGTAAAGTGGTTTTCGCCACTGGAGCACCATTTTTTAGACTCTGAAAAGGAGACCGAGCTGTTCTGTTTTCCTGAAATGTTTAGTCCAGTCTAAATAGAAACAAAGTTGTCTGTGAACATGAAGCTTGTGCAGCATATGTTCCATCTTATTGGTGTTTTTTGGGATAAAAACGAGCAATTCAATAGATTGAGATTTGTCTCTGAGCAAACTTTAGGTAAAAATGATAGATTCGTTCTGAGCGAGAGACTGTCGCTATGAAAAAAATCAAATAAGGGGTTTTAATGGACAAGGCCTGTAACTCTGAAACTCTCCAAGCAGAAGTAATGGCTATTAAAAATATGGTTTTCCATGATAGATATTTCAAGTCACAAGATGAGGTTGGTTCAAATGGGGGTAGGATTATTCGGGAAGGAACAATATTTAGATTCCATGGTATAGATGGAGCTTTGATGGGTGGACTCAAATGAACAGTACCCTTGAGAAAGGCTTTAGAGAGTCTATGTGACATGATATTAGAACCCTGATCACCAAGATGAAAGTTGGAAATTGCTGCCAGTTGAACTCTTATGGTTGCTGCAGCTGCCCCTTCATTGAAAAGTTTAGTCAAAATCTCCAGAATGGATGAAATTGAAGCCAGGTACGGGTCAATATTTTTCTGAAACGCCCATGTAGAAAACCTTTTCCATTTACTAAGATATAACTTCCTGGTAGACGATTTATGAGAGCATGTTAAAATATGCTGAGCCGCAGCTGAGAGGTTGTGAATCCTGGCTATGTTTGGAGTTGGAGCAGCCAAGCTGTCAGTTTGAGGGACCGAAAGGAAGTATGGAGAGCCCCTGATGAATCAGTCAGAAGATCTGGAACTAGGTCCAGAATCCAAGGTTCTTCCAATAGATGAGGCTGGAGGAAGGGGAACCAAATTTGATGAGGCGTGTAAGGGACTATTAAAATAATGGTCCTTCCCAGAGCCTTGGCTTTCTGTAAAACTTGCATAAAGAAGACCCAGGGGCCAATTGTGTACAATTGCATCCCTTGTGGCATCCCCAGGGGGTTAGGGCAAAGTAGTTGCTGCATTTTGTTTGTTGGAGTTGCAAAGAGATCGCAGCAAGGCTGACCCCATCTGCAGAATATCCTTTCCTGTACTACTACCTTTAGGGACAACTCATGAGACAATAGAATTGCCCTGTTCAGTTTGTCTGCTATCACATTGGATCTCCCCGGGATGTGCTTTGCTATCAGAAAGCACTGGGTGGAAGTTGCTCACTGCCATACTCTCAGGGCCTCTCAACATAGGGGATAAGATCTGGCTCCTCCTGGTTTATGTACCAGACCACTGAGATGTTCTCTGTGTGAATTGCAATAGAACCCAGAGGGAGAGAGTCTTGAAAGGACTGCAACGCTAGAAGTACCAATCTCATCTCCAGGACATTGATATGCAGATGAGCCTCATGTTTCCTCCATGTGCCTTGGGCTGTTCTTCCCTGATAATGCTTCACCCACCCTATCAGGGAGGCATCCATGGTCACCGTGGCTATAGGAGTGGGTAGAACAAAGGGGCAACCCATAGTTACTTGCTGAGATGTCAGCCACCACTGAAGGTCTTTCTTGCATGAACTCGTTATCATGATTTTGTGTGACATTGTAAGTTCTTGAAAAGACCATTGCATGAACAGGAGCTATTGCAGTACACGCATATGCATCCGACCTAAAGGAATTGCAATGATTGCTGCCGCCATTGTCCCTAACAATTTGAGTACCGTTGAAACCAGGGCTTTTTCTCTCGGGAGCAGGTCCAGGACCTGTTTTCATAGAACACAAATTCTTTCTGGTGGAAGGTTTAAGGTCATGGTAATGGTGTTTAGCTCTGCTCTTGTAAACATCATATGTTGCGTTGGCGACAAGGCAGATTTTTCTGAATTTATGGTAGTCCCCAACGGACTGCAGAGGTCAAAGTTGTGTCCCTTGCTTGTATGAGTTGATGCCTGGTGGTAGCAGTGAGGAGCCAGTCATCTAGGTGTGGAAACACCTGGAATCCCAAACGTCTCAGGTGAGCCGTGACTACTGCCATGCATTTGGTGAACACTCTGGGACCTGTAGTGAGACCAAAAGGCAGAGCACGAAACTGATGACTGGCTCTCAGCCGGAAGCGCAGATGATCCCTGGATGGCCAGTCCATTTTTATGTGGTAGTATGCATCCTGGAGATCTATCGAGCACATCCAGTTGCCTTTCCCTAAAAAGGGAAGTATTGACTGTAGCATGACCATCCGGAAATTTGTCTTTTTTTACCGACTTATTTAGTCTGCTGAGATCCAAAGTGGGCCTCCAGTCCCCTGTTTTCTTTGGAACTAAGAAGAACCTTGAGTAAGTTCCGGATCCTCTCTGGTCTGCTGGGACTGGTTGGATGACTCTCTTTTTCCAGCAACCTTTGAATCTCTCTGGCTGCTTGTTTCCTGTGACTGGGTGGATTGTCCAGGATTTTTCTTATGGGTGGGGGTTGACAAAAGGAATTGAGTATCCTCTGGATATTATGCTTTGTACCCAGCTGTCTTTTGTTATTTTTAGCCAGGTGTCTGGGTACAAAGAAGTGTCCTCTGACTGCCTACAGAGATGGACAGGCAGACCTCCTCTCAGGAGTGCTGATAGGGTTTCCCAGAGAACTGGTCTCTCTCGCCCTGATTCTGTGGACCCCCTCTGCCGCATGTGCGGCATCTTCCATTATTACCCCCTCTTCTGCCTCTAGAGGGAGGTGCACTACGAGTGTCCTGGAAAGCTCCTTGAGTTTTACGGAACCACATCTTCCCTCCCTTTTGACCTTTGGGGTAAGGTCTGGTAGGGATGGAAAAATGGACTCCGATGGCAGAGTCTTTCCATCCTGCTCACTCCTGGTAAGCGTTTCGGGTCCAAAAAGGGATGCGCCATCGAAAGGGGTGTTAAAGGATGACTTAAAGGGCTCTGCAAAGGAACATAAGCGCATCCAGGAATGTCTACTAAGAGTAATTCCTGTACCTGCTGCCCTAATTATTCCATCAGCTGCATACAAGACCAGACACACAGAAGAGTTTAAAAAAGAATTAAGGGTAGTGAGCTGGGAAGTTACCTTCTCTGAGATCACCCCGCAGCTACAGTAGAGTATCTCCTAGTTCTTTCAGGAAATCTCTTTGCTACCTAGTAAAGTGCATTAGATAGTTCAGTGATCGGAGAGCAAATGTAGCTGAACTAAACATGCGCTTACCATATCTGTCCATGATCCTAGAATCCTTATTAGGAGGATGGACAGATGTAGAAGCTTCTGACAGTTCCTTCTTGGTGGCTGCCACCACCATAGCATCAATGGGCAGTCTTTTGTTCAGGAAGGTCTTGTCCTGGGGGAAGTTATAAATTTATTAGGCCTCCTAGGGACAGGCTGCATGGTATCCAGGGACTCCCACGCCCTTCGAGAGATTAGCTCAATCACCTCATCTAAGGGTGGAGACACCCAAGTGGTGGAGGGCTGCTGAGACCCAAAAGCCTTCAGGAGGACTGACTCCTCATCAGTAGGGTTAATGGACTTCCAGCCACCCCTCTGTTTAAGAATTTCCAGGATATCTGCGAAGGAGATATCCTCTGAGGGGGACTGTGGGGACCCTTCTGACTCATCTAAGTCAGTGTCTGAAGTGATGGATTCCTGTGAGGAGTCCAGATGCTTCCTCTTGCAAAGTCTCTTCCTAGGTATCTCTTCAGTGGGAGCTTCTGGAGAGGTCTCGGAAGAGCAGGGTTCACCCAATGGGGCTTCCTGAGGCACAGGGTCTCTATGTTTTAGAGGGATGTGTGATGTAGAGGTAGACATGGGTGCTTTAGGGGAAGGAACTGCTGGTTCTGATAGTGTGGTTGTTGGAGTTGACAACACCATGCTCATGGCATCGAATGCCCAACAGTTCCGACGCAAAGAAACACCCGCATCTGAAGAAATAGGAGATTCCTTTGGCACCACAACCACGGGCTTCTAGCCCAAGGTAGGAGCTAAGCTCAACCAAGCTGAGGCCCTGAGAGGCAAAGTTGGAACCAAAAAATCGGTTTGACTATCCTCTTCTGACCCAATTGGCAAGTGTCGGCCCGTAGACCCTTCGGTCGGTACAGAAGATGTCAGGGTAGTCGGAGCCGATAGACCTGAAGCAGGCGTGTGTTCCGATGGCTCCACAATCATCAGCTCCGAGCACTCTGGCTCCAAAGCCTCGAGTCGGATCGGAGGAGGAACAGAAGAAGATGGAATGGTTTTTGTTGGCCCCGAAGTCCCAGAGATTGGTCCCGATAGAAGTTTGGCCAACGTCAGTGTCTGCAGAAGCCTCTGTGCCACACGATCCACATCCATGTCTGACAGCCTGCTTGAAGACCGAGAAGACGGAATGGATGAAGCCAATGACTGTAGTATTGGTGACTTTAAAGTAGGAGACACCAGCTCCAGTACTGGGGACCGGCTCCTAACTGTAACAATAGTCTACTCCAAAGGTGGTGGAGCTGATGCTGAAGACTTATCAGTTCTGGATTTGCTGGTCGATGGACTTTACTTGGTTCCAACGAACCAGAAGAAGCTTTAGAGAGTTTGTCATGGTTGTCCTTGTTCATTTCCTGTTGAAAAGAGGATTTTAAATGACCTCTATCAATCAATTTCCTTTTACGCTCATGCAAAAACCAAGCACTAAACGAGTGGCATATAGAGCAGTCCTGTTGGAGATGAGCCTCCCCTAAACAATAAACACAAGTAGAATGTCCATCTGTTATGGACATTTTTTGCCCACATTTTGGGCACTTCTTGAACCAAACTTGGATTGCTTAACCTTTTTTTGTTGTTGAGACATGTCTCACAGCACCTATAGATATTTATATGAATGCAAAAAAAAACACACAAACTTACAGTATTTAAGCCGTGTATAAAGAAATATGCTTGTAAACACGCCAAAGAACTATTAAACAACTACCTAACTACTAGGCCCTAAAACTTGGGCTTGGAAACACAACAGCAATGAACCCTCTAATTTAAACAGGTTCCGCAGCACACACTAAAGAAATGAACACCAAACAAATCTTGAAATATAATAGGCTTTGAATAACACTAGATAATTTAAACGACTAGGGTAGGGAGATATTAAAGGCCTAAAACCATGGCCAGAAACAGACTACTAGCCCACACTGACTAATTTACTAACTAGCAGTAACGTAATAAGATCAAGAAAACTTATTCACTACAATACCTAACTACTCTAAGACAAAATTTTAAGTAAATATTGAGAAAATATCAAATATAAAAGTTTGACTGGCCAGAGCTTAGCGAAGCACTCCTGATCTGTTGCAGTGGCAAACGAGATCTGAGGGAAGCACCAGTGCATCATGGGATAAGGGAGAAGGGCACAAGCTGGTTGAAGATCTCGAGCTTTTGCATTTGGCTGAGTCGGAGCCAAGGATCGGATCTGAACCCATTGGTAAGAATGGACATCGAGGTAGAACAACACATCTAAGGATATCCAAACAAACTGTTGCATTCTGGATCTCGAAGGCTATTACCTTGTACTACTCATACCATGAAAAGTCTTTACCCACATGGCCAAAAAGCACATTCCACTCAAGCAGTGGGTTCATCAGCTGCCTTCTCCAAGGAGATGAATACCAGCTCCATTTTAGAAGCAGCTACCTGGTCATCTGTCCATGCCTTCACAAAACATTATAAGCTAGATATCTTCTCCAGGTCCAGAGAAGTGTTTGCCAGAACTGTTCTGTCTGGTCTCTTGGACTACTGTTCTCTTTCACTTTAAACCTGCCACCTTTTTCCCCCCCTCTACAGCTGTGGGAATCGCTCATCTATTACGTATACTGCAACAATGACTCAGTCAGGACTTAGTACAGTTGTGTAAGAACTTACCGTAACAGTAAATGTCCTACTTATCAGTACTGCAGTATTCATTCCCTCCCAGCTTATCCTCCTCCTATTAGTTTCTCTCCATTTGGGCACAAATGCTATGCCTTACTCACACACACAAATTCAGGGTATTACAGCTCTTCTTGGAGGGGGGACTCCTCTACCTACCTTTTCAAACTTTCAAACTAATCCCCTCCTAGCTGACCAGTCTCTTTCCTCAGTTTTCTTCAGGCTGCTGCTGGCTTGGAGATATTACAAAGATGTATAGTACAAATATGTCACACACACATCCAGTTTTATATCCCTGTGCTAACAAGATGAGGTCTTCATTTGGACGTATGTCCTCTGAAGGTCAAGCTTTGGTAACTTGGCCGGACATCAGCAACCTCCAACCCGTCTGTTACGAATACTGCAACTGTGATCAGTAGGACATCTATTGTTATGAGAAGTTCTTACACAGCTGTACTTTCTGGAGCTTTCTTTCCTAAACCTGTTTGTTATAATGCCCAAACTCAGTGTCACTTCACAACCAGTTACCTCCTTTTTCTCTTTCAAGTTTCCTAGTAATACTTGATTTAAAAAATGTTTATCACCACATCCCTATTGATCCACACTTCAGGTATTTCTAAAGGTTTTGTGTGTCTGGATCACAATATCAGTTCTCTGCTTTATCCTTTGGACTATCCACTGCACCAAGAGTCTTCAAAATGTGTTTAGTTCCAATTATAGCTCCTTGCAGTCTATAGTGTATCCTCATTTTTCCATATTTAGATGACTTGCTTACCTTTGCAGAGTCTTTTTCAAGGTGTCCGGAATTTTTCACTTTGGTGAGAGATCTCTTACAAAAGCTGGGATTCCAAAAGAGCAGCCTTTTTTGACTTCTCACAAGATTGTTTTCCTGGTGTGTAAGACACCTCAGTGCAAATAGCTTTTCTTCCACAGGAAAAAATAGATGTATATCTAGATCTGTTTCTAAGTTTTTTCTACACTGACCTTAATCACTGTGGGGAATACCTCAGGATTTTGTGTCTCATGGCATCTGTGATTCGCATGATACCCCTTTCTAGACTTCATGTGAGAAAGATATAATGGTATCTGAAATCTCTGGTCCCTGCATCAAAATCATTTATCTTGTAAAATCCCTGTGTTGTTTTTTTTTTCAGAAGAGACATCACTTGGTGGAGAAAGCAGATGTCACCTTTCGTTGTGGCTTGAACTGGATTAAGGCCACACCCCTCGCATTACCCCCAACCCGCCCATTCCTGTCCACCCATGCTCTGCCCATTTTATGAAGTCACTATGACATCAGTGGACGGGAACACCCTCTTTTTTTCTGTTCCTGATGCCTGCTTTCAGCCAATTTACTATGCTTTTCTGTAAAAAAAAAAAAAAAAAAAAAAAAAAAAAAAAAACCTTGGTAAATCAGCCAGTTTAAACTCTTGATAGTCTGTCTCCTTTTTTGAAGCAGAATACCAGAGTTTGTACAGCGTTTTCCGGGCTGCCAGAGAATCAATTTGATTTCCAGATAGTCCAAAAAAAATGGATAGGTGGCAACCCTACACTAAATTCAGGTTTTCCCTTCTCACCCTTTTTCAAAGCAGTCAACACAAATGCCTCACACTTTGCTTGGGGTGTATTTTCAGGAGGGACAAAAGTGCAAGACTTGTGACACTAAGGATAGATGCAGGCACACAAGTAGTATAAGAGATACTTGCCTTGAGTAAGGCATTCAACTCTGAATGATCTCTGACTTCGGGGCTGCTTCAAATTGTTACAGGCAATACCACAGTCTTGTGGTACATCAACAAACAAGAGGGAAGCAGATGATATCCCTTTTGCAGACTATCCATGTTAGCTTGGGATATCGCTTCACAGCACATTCTCCCTCTTCAGGCATTCTGCATTCCCGTCAGAGCATAATTGTGTGGCAGACAAGTTGAGCATGACAAGGGCAGACCCTCTCTAATAAAAGTAGATCGGGGATTTTCCAAGATTTGATCCACCTTTGGGGCGTTCTTCAGGTAGACCTGTTTGCCTCTTCTCTGAACAATCAGCTGGCAAGATTCCATTCGTGGACTTCCATCCAAGAAGGCCTGCAAGACACATGCCTTTAATTTTCTTTTCTTTGGACAAAAATGTTTCTGTATGCTTTTCCAACCTTTCCACTGATAATCCAGGATACTTCTGAAGATTCAGAAAGAAACATCCAAGGGCGAAATTGAAGTGTATTAACCCACCAGATGCACAGTAGCAAGCCCCACTCAAACCCCGTCTGCGAGCATTTTGACTGCACCGCCCACCGTTTGATTGAAAGATGCCACATAACACAAGGTAATATATGCGATATGCGAAACACAAGTTAATTGTACAAAAAGATGCAATTGCTGTGAAATCAAATCATTTTTTTTATTTCACAAAAGTCCAAATTCAAGTACTGTTTGTCCAGTTAACAAGAAAACACATACATTTAGCATGTGCCTATTTCTTTATTTCATGAACTTAGGCTGAAAACAGACACCCACAACCTCTAACACCGCATCAGGAAGCATACGTTATGAAGCGACTCATGAGTATAGTTCATTTTCCTTTTCAGAGCCTTCATCCTGATCCACTGCTTGAGCTTGAACCTAACAACCACAAGGGCCTTTTTAAGCCTAGCCATTGCATCCCAAATCTCTGACAAGTTCTGATACCCTTGATAAGTGTAAGCATGGGGCTGGGAGATTAACCACTTACAGGTTAACCATGTCCATTAGAGAGAGAAGTGCCACCGGCGTAATGTTAAAGTAACATAGGAAAGGGGTGGGAAGGTTTAAAAAACAGCCAAGTAAAGGAATGAAGTTTGTTGACTGAACTGATAAAATACTTAGTAGCAGTCTGCTGCCAATACTGGTTGAACTAAAGTATTCTCATGGAAGCTACTTCAGCTGATTGAAGTGCAGCAGAGCTAATACACTACTTTCACTACTTCAACGACAACTTAAATTCACAACTTTTACTATACAGGAGTACTTAACATGCCAAGATCTGATACTACTGAAACAGAAGGATAAATGCTGTTGAGGCCAGGTCTCTTTACCTAACCAATTCTTAAACTTAAATCAATTTATCAGTAGAAACAGTTTCCAAGCAAAGAGTTATAAAAGAGTATGTGTAAGAGTACAGAAACAAGAGTGCCGCTGTGGGGAAAGTTACAGAAAACCCAGTCCAAGTATTCTGAATGCAGGTAATAAACCCGAACACTTTCACTGTAACTACCTATAAATGAAAGTCTGCATGACATTGTGGGCACCCTAACTGTGTACCAGAAACGGAAGGCTACACCGATCTAGTCACCTTCAATTAAAATAAAACTAGTAACTATTCAAGAGTGATGCAATGATATTACCATTGCCAAAGACACCAATACAAGCAAATAAATAAATACACATACACACAGTTTTCAATTTTTAACCACAGTTGCCCTTTAACTGGTACCCATAGAAGCAGACCACCCAGTCAAGTAATTTTGGCCATACCTACATTAACTAGTTGTGGGGAGAAAGACAACTGAAGGGTAAAACACTGGTCATATGCTGCTATTTTCCATTTGCTTACTGTGTAGGTAGGCTAGTCTACGGAACCTTTTCTTCCATGACCAGGGCCAAACCAGTAACTTGTATAGTTTATACAACAGCCATTACATTAGCATTGCGTGTCTTGTTAATCCAGCCCTCCCGCATGTCAATCACGGCAGGCATGCTCATACCTGCGCAGACTCGGTGGTGGGTTAATACACTTTATTTTCACCCATCCAAGATCATTGTGTTGACTCCCTTCTTTTGAAAATAGCCAGGGGCAATTGCCACAAGCTTCCCCACAGAGTGGATCTATTCACACAAGATCAGGGGTGTTTGAAATACCCCAACCCCATTCAACTTCAACTGACTGCCTGGATGATGGAGTCTTAATTCCCTTTAGGGACCTGTGTACTGAGGACATGTAGCAGGTACTAATGGAAGCAAGAAAGCCTGCTACTAGAAACTGATATATGAGTAAATCGGAAAAGGTTTTCTAGTTGGTGCCAACAACATAACCAGCACCCATTCAGGACTAGTTGCCCTCAGTTTGTTTTTTGACATGAGGTTAACATGGAAAACAGTTTTTCTGATTGCTCTGACATCTGCAAGAATTACAAGCTGTTATGGTGAGTGAACCTTATCTCATTTTCCATAAAGACAGGGTTTCTTTGAAAACTAGTTTTTCTTTTTTCTTTTTTTTTTTCCATAATAAATTTTTATTGAAATATATTTTCCAAAAATACAATAAACATCACACACATAACACACTATAACTACTACAAACCATTTATACAATATCTACATGAAATGCTTCCTATATTTAATATATTCCTAAAATCAGTATCATGCTAATATAATATTGAAGACCTTTTCCCATATTTTCGGGTTATTAATATTTTTGTTAGTTTGTTTCAGAAGTAATTTATGTGCTAGTATATGCTTTATAGCCACAAGCTTAAAATTATTCCATGATGTCTTATGTGGTTGTAGCCAATTTGTGGCTATATAGAGTTTCATCAGCAAAAAAATATTCATACAAACAATAGTTTGCGATCTGGAAAGCTCTCTTGGAGGAATGTGTAGAATCATAAATTCCCATGACAGTGTAGAACTTTGATAACCCATCTTTTGCAGTTGTACTTTAAGAGAGTTCCAAAGTTTATATACGCATTTACAACTCCAGAAGTTTTTCTTTTTTCTGCCTAAAGTGGCATCCAAGTTTACTTTGAGCCAAACCATCCATCTCCCCATTTTTTTTCCCTGCACCTAAAAACGAGGGTGAGAGGATGCTCCATGCCTTGGATTCCACAGACAACTCTGGTACTGTCATAACAGAAAAAAAAAATTGTTCATATCTATTAATTTTTTGTGAAGCTAAGAAGGAGGGACAACCTGTGTATAAACAAACTATTTTCAAATGGTTGTATAAGGCGATTGCCTTTTTTAAACTCACAACAAAAAAACGATTCCAGGCAGGGTCAAGACCTACTCTACCAGGGCCTTGGCTTCATCTGTGGCTTTTTGGAAAGGGTTAGATTTTAGAAGCAGCAACTTTGTCCTCTGTGCATGCGTTTACAAGGCATCACAGGCTTGATTCCTTCTTTAGGTCCAGATCAGATATTGCTCAGAACATTCTCCAGGGGCTCATGAGCCCTTCTCCTTCCACCTCCCAAATGTAGTTAACTAGGGTAATCTACCCATATAGCTACAGCTACTGCAGCAGCGATCAGTGTAATGAACATAGTACAACTGTGCAAGTTAGTACCTGTTTGAATGATCACTGCAGCAGTAGCTGCTCCCTCCCTCCATCCCCCTTATTTTTTTGATGCATTGTTTATTCTAGGATGTAGACATATATATATATATATATATATATATATATATATATATATATATATATATATATATTTTTTTTTTTGTTCCTAGCATTATCCTTTCAGGGCCTGACCTCCCTCCCTCTCTTGGCGTGTAAGCTCTGAAGGGCTTGCCACCCAAACCTGTCTTTTTAGTTAGCTCAGCTCAAGCTGACTGTGATGGCTTTGATACGTGGAAGGTGCCCTGAAATTTTGAAGCTGGCCGACTGATGTATCCTTGACAGGATGTTTCCCATATAGCTAAGACTACAGCAGCAGTCATCTTTCAAACACCTTACACAATTGTACTTCATATTGATCACTGCTGCAGTAGTCTACGGTACTGGGTCGAATCCTGCATAGGGTATGACAGCCAAACAGCTTCAGGGCACCTTTGGAATCCTAGCTGTAGCTGAGCTGACTAAAAAGACAAGTTTGGCTCTAAGCCCTTCAGAGCTTTTATGCCGACTGAAAGAGGGAGATTAAGTGCTAATATGACATTGCTAGGAAAAGAAAAAAAGTACACGTCTATACTGTGACATAAAAAGTACACCAGAAAACAAGGGAGATAGAGGGAGGGAATTGGGTACACAGCAGTGAACATTTGGACATCTAATGTTATGGTAAGTTTGCTTAATTATTCTGTGTTCATCATATTGTTCACTGCTGCAGTAGACTAAGCTATACAGGTAGATTTCCATAGCTTAGGTCAGCTGAGAGGTTGGAGAGAGAGGTTGCTGGAGCCCCTGGAGAATGGTCCCAGCAAAGGCAGTCTTAGAACTGGAGAAAACATTTAGTTTATAGTGCTTTGTAGAAGTATGCATTTATTATCAAATTGTTGCTTCTAGAATCCAACCCTTTCCAAAAAGCCGTAGATGAAGCCAAGGCCCTGACAGAGAGAGCCTTGATCCTGCCTGAAATAGTTTTGATGGGATTAACAAAAGATAACCTTAGACAACGATTTGGAAATAATTCCTGCTGACTTCAGTCCTTGTGCTGGAAGGGACATTTGCATTGTGGGAATGAATGGGCTCAAGATCAATGAGGGGTTTGGTGATTAACAGGCTCAGATGAGGAAAATGTACTGAACAAAAATGTCACCAACAAAGATGACCAATAATACACCTTCAGAAACTTTATTTTGTTTGGGCTTGTTGCATAGCTAGTCTTAAAAGAAAGTCAGTTTTAAAACCTCCATGTTGGAATTCTTTCTGCATATGTGCAATGGCTAATGTTGTACTGCACGCACTTTGCATCTCTCTTTTTTACTGCAGCTGTCATTGAGGTTATTTTTAATAGCAACTCTAGCGGGTATTTAGTAGATTTTTAACTTCAAGATCTCTTTAGGCAGGCACGAAGTAAGGTCATCATGGCTTAATTTTTCTTTTGCACTTTTTACCTATGCCTGCCACTCATTAGCCCCCTCTTGGTCAGTTAACCTGTTCTTTCCCTAATCACTAAGGGTGAAAGTCTGCAAGAATAGCCATCATGAAAGGAAAACTCCACCTTCTACAGTTTAACTCATCTCTTAGGTTGTTTTTCTCCCTTCAGTAGGATCACAGTACTGTGTTAGGTACTTGAAACCTGCTTGTACTTTATAAAACTTTCAATGTGAAGTTGTCCTATCTCGCCTTCATTCTTGACTGATGGGTTCGGAACCGATCCTCTGTTCCGACTCTGCACCACTTTGTAAAGCTCGAGGTCTTCAGCTAGCTTATGGCTGCATCCCTTATTCCATGATGCTGTAGGACATTCTCCATATCTCATTTGCTGGTGAAATGAATTGGGTCGTCGCAAGCTAGCTCTGGCTAAGTTTTACTGTTTTTCTGATATTTAATCTTGAAGTTTGCTATATAATTGTAGTTTATAGTGTATTATTCTCTTTATCGTGTGATTTAACACATTTGTTACTTCTGATTTTCTCTCTTATACTTTTTGGCTAGTTGGCCTTGTACAGGCCTTTTTCAAACCCTATCCCATTATAGCTGTGTTTTTTTCTTACATACTTAGGTTTAGAAGACATTTACTGTCTAACTGTAGTAATTGTTAGATAACTGTTTCTTTGAAATCATTACTGAGAGAGTGTTGTTTTTTTTCTGGTCATTAATCTTAAACTTATAGCCGTGTTATAAGGCTTTGGCGTGTGCGTGAGTGTTTTTACACTTTTTCCTTAATAGCCGTGTATTATGTATGTATATGTATATGTGTATATATATATATATATATATATATATATATATGTGTATATATATATATATATATATATATATATATATATATATATATATATATATATATAGAGAGAGAGAGAGAGTTTGGTAGATATTGTTGTCAACCAGTTTTTATTAGAGGGTTGTCATCATTTACGCATTGTTTTTGTTAACATTGCTTTTCAGGTGCAGTACTGTGGATTGTGCTTCCTTTTTTCTTAAAGAGCTGATAGCCTGTTTAAATTCGAAGGCTTATATTTTCTGTTGGTTGTGTTTTTTGTTGGTAATGGCTAACAAACAAACAAAAGATACTAAGGAGATCAAGGTCTCAGGATTTAAAAGATGTCCAAAATGCTCACAAAAGATGTCAATTACTGATGGTCATATTGAATGTGTATACTGTTTAGGAGTCCTGCATTTGCAGGAAAGTTGTTCCATTTGTCATTGTTTCAACTCAAGGGTGTTACAAGAGCAAAAGAATAAGTTGATACTGAAGGGTTTGCTAAAGTCTTCCTTTAGTGAGGATTTGGATAAGGGTCAAACTCCTTCAAAAAAGACATCTTCAGCTTCATCCAAGTCTGACAAGAGCTCAAAGAGACAGTCTTCTGCCTCATCAGATGGTTCAGAGCCATCTAATAAGATACAAAAATTGTTGGAACTGACAACCTCTACTCAGACTTCTATCTCGGCTCCATCTGTGTCGGGACCGATGGTAGTTGGAGCTAGGAGCCGATCACCTGTTTTAGATCCAGTGTCTCCTACACTCCGATCCCCAGTATTACAGTCTGTGACATCCCCAACGCCATCCTCTCATTCTTCCAGAAGTCTGTCAGATTTGTATTTAAATCGCTTGGTACAGAAGCTTTTGAGGACACCGGCTCTATCAAATATTTTGTCAGAACCGACCCATCAGACTTCGGATCTGACTATACCAGTTCTCCTTACTTCGAATCCTCCTCCAAGCCCTACTGTGGCTTTGGAGCTGGGATATGTGGAGCTGATAGTTATGGATCCCATGGCACCGAGACCAATTTCGGTTTCTTCGGCTCCTACCACTCTGACTACCTCGGCTCTGGGGGGGGTTGGGATAGCCGGAACAAATTTTTATCGGTTCCGACTTTACCTCTCGGAGCTTCGGTTTGGATGAGTTTGGCTCCTACCTTGACCTCTGAGCCCTCTCTCGTGTCTCCGGTGGGGGCTTCTGGTTCCTGTGCGTCAGAGTTCTCCTTGGGTCATGGGAGAAGGGCCTTTGCGGTCATGAGGAGAGCTTTGTCCCCACTGGCATCCAGTATATAAGAACCTACCATTCCTTCCCATAGGGTTTCGGTTTCTGCCTCTGCACAATCTGGTCCACAGTGTAGAAATCCAGAGCCTCATGAGGCCCCACAGGGTGAACCCTTCTCTTCGGGAACGTCCCCAAAAGCCCCATTTGAGGAGGCACCCCGAAAGAGATTATGTAAGAGGAAACACTTGGATTCCCCTGAGGAGTCATTGACATCAGACATGGACCTTGATGAATCAGAGGGGTCCCCACAGTCACCTTCTAAAGATGTCTCATTTGCAAACATCTTGGAAGTCCTTAATCAGAGAAGAGGCTGGAAGGCCACTAACCCTTCTGAAGAGGAGTCTGTGTATATGAAGGCTATTGGTTCTCGACCTTCCACATCTTGGGTTTCTCCTCCTTTAGATGAATTCATGGAATTGGTTTGTCGAAAGGCATGGGAGTCTCCAGATACAGTGGAACCTGTCCCTAGGAGGCCTAATAAATTTATTACTGCACCAGAAGACAAAAATTTCTTGACTAAATGAATGTAGATGCTGTGGTGGCGGCGGCCACCAAAAAGGAGTTATCTGAGATGAATGTAAAACAAAAGCAGTCCTGGATAAAGTGCCTCTTAGAAACAACAATGTAGATCCAAAAAATGACAAAAGAGGCAACACCAAAGCTTGTTGTAAGAGTTTAATGTAGACAAATTCCAAATAGTGAGCGTTAATTCAGATGGAAGATGAATGATGTATCAAAGTCTGATGAAACGTTCTTTGAAACATGAAAGCGTTCACTAATTGGAATTTTGTACATGAAACTCTTATAACGAGCTGTGGTGTTGCTGTGGAGTTATCTGAGACGTCCACATCTGTCCATCCACCGAATAAAGAGTTGCATACAATGGACATGTATGGGAAGCGCATGTTCTCATTAGCGACCTTTACATGGCTGTCTCTGAATTACCTAACTCACTTTACAAGATTACCGAGAGATCTCCTAAAGGAGCTTGGAGATGCTCTCCAGGGTAATGTAGCTGCGGGAGTCTCCGATAAGGTAACTTCCCAGCTCTCCACCCTAAACTCAATAGTCAACTCTTCCATGAGGCTTATATCGTATGCAGCCGATGGGGCAAGCCGATCAGCGAGTTCTGGAATTGCCTTTAGGAGACATTCCTGGATGCGCTTGTGTTCATTTGCAGAACCTTTCAAGTCATCCTTCATCAACACCCCTTTTGATGGCTCGATGCTTTTTGGGCCCATAGTTAAAGAAACACTGACCATGTGTAAGCAAGAAGGGAAGACTCTCTCTGCCATTCGAGTCTGTTTTTCTACTACTTCAAGATGCTATCCTAAGGGTCAAAAGGGTAGAAAGATGTGGTTTCGTAAATCCTAGAGAGCCTTTCAAGACACGTATGGTGAATCCCCCTCCAGGGGCATAGGAGGGGGGAAATAATGGAAGATGCTGGCCACACACGCCGCAGAGGGGGTCCACAAAATCAGGGCGACCGGGAGTCTTTCTTCGGCAATCCCTTCCAGCGTTCCTGAAAGGAAGCCTGACTGCTCCACTCTGGAAGCAATCGGGGGGCGCTTGTCTTTGTACCCAGACAGATGTCTGGCTAAAAATAACAAAAGACAACTGGGTACAAAGGATTATATCCAGATGTTGCTCTGTTCCCTTTTCCCACCCTCCCCCAACCATGAGAAGAATTCCTGACGTTCCACCCAGTCTCAGGAATCCAGCAACAACCGAAATTCAAAAGTTGCTAGAAAAAAGAGCTCATCCAACCAGTCCCCGCAGACCAGATAGGATCCGGGACTTACTCTAGATTATTTTTAGTTCCAAAGAAAACCAGGCACTGGAGAAAAATATTGGATCTCAGCACGTTAAACAAATCCGTAAAAAAGGCAAAGTTTTGGATGGTCATGCATATAGTCAGTTCTTCCCTTTCTGGGAAAAGACAATTGGATGTGCTCCATAGACGTCCAGGATGCATATTACCACATAAAAATGGATAGGCTATCCAGGAGTCATTTGCTCTTCCGGCTGGGAGCCAGTCACTACCAATTCTGAGCACTGCCCTTTGGGCTTACTACAGCCCCCAGAGTGTTCACCAAATGCATGGCAGTGGATGTTCTTCATCTCACATAGCTGCAGTCCTTACACTTGGGTAGTCCGCTGTCCTCGGTCGGCCCGAATATCAAAGTATAAGGCTGACGTCGGTCAGGGCGCATTTGACTGACGTCAGGACGTCAGGGTACAAATGCGCATGACCGACGTCATATCCTTAGTCTTTTTTGCCGCATGGTCCGATGCAGAAGCAGCATTGCAAGTGCCGGTTGGCGTTCTGAGATTTTTCGATTTAGAAGTTTCAGACCGAGTTCAAAGTTGGCTAAGTACCCGTTGGGAATATTTTAGTTTTTCTTGCCTCAGTCATTTACCGGATGTCAGAAAAAGTCAATAATTGCATTTCTTGTGGGAAACAGATACCGCATAGAGATTATCATACTTTGTGTATTCCTTGCTTAGGGCCTGAGCACGACGTTGTTGGCTGTCGCTCTTGTGCTAGATTTAATAAACGCACTATAAAGAGAAGGTTGGATTGTGCAAGGTTAGTCTTTGGGAAGCGGTGCAACTATAAAATGCCGTCGGATGCTCCGACGCCCTTCTTCAAGAAGCGCAAGGACAAGGCAGTTAAGCCTAGGCTAGAAGAGCCGTCTGTACCGGACGCCGGTTCTTTAGAGGTGTCGGTGGAGCCGGTGGCTCCACCGGAGGTTTCTTTGTCTTCCCAGGGTGAGACCTTATTATTGCAAGATGTGGCCTCTCAGGAGGCGAGTCAGGCTGAGGGGGCTTCTCAGGTTACTATACTCCCCTCCCTTCCTAAGGTGGCTAGGCCCTCTCCTTCTGTTTCAAAGGCTTCTCCCAGGGGCAGGCCAGGTTTAGCTTCAGTTGGTGTTACCCCTAGCTCTTCAGGTACTGTGCCCAAGAAGCATATGCTTAAAATGGCAGAAGATTTGATTACTTTGATTAGGGGTTCTATGCCCCCTCCTGATAAGAGTCCTAGGGTGGAGCCTGTGCTGGGGGGTTTTGAGCAGGCTTCAGATGTTTCAGAGTCTTCGGCTGAAGACTTGCAGGAGTACTCTCCTTATTCTGATTCTGATGTGGATGATTCTACTCCTTCTGCTACTCCTCCTGAGGATTTTTCTTTTTCAGAAACTCTTCATTCCATGAGGGAGCATTTTAAGTGGGAAGGTCAGGACTTCTCTGATTCCAGGAAAAGGCTTAGGGAATTTCTGTTTTTACCCCAGCATAGGCCTTTGGCTATACCTCCTGTTTTGGATGTAGTGGAAGATGTTTTTACAGAGGCTTCTCTTAATCCTGATTCTTTGCCTCCTGCTCCTGTTAAGCCGGATAGGTATTACAGGGTGCCTGAAGCTCATAAGTATCTTTTAAGAGTCCTAGGGCAGACCCAGAAACTGTTAGCCAGGGGCCTAAAGGTGTTAAGGCTTCTGTTGTTAAAAATCCGGTTCCTGCAGACAAGGAGGCTAGGGCCTTGGATAGATGGGGAAAGAAAGTCTATACTTCTTCTACTCTTGCTATGAGGGCTCTGAATTGCCAGTTTCACATGTTGAAATATCAAAACTATCTCCTTTCACAATTGAAGTCTAAGGTTGATGCTCTGGCAGTAGGTATTGATTGTAAAGAGTTGCAAGATTTAGTGCATGTTTCTGAACAGGTGGGTAAGCATTCTTTGCAATGTGGTTTTGATGCTGTACAGGCCTCGTCTAGGGTGGCTGCCACTGGGTCAGTTCTTCGCAGGCACGCCTGGCTGAGGGATCAGAATTTGTCTGAACATGTTAAAACAAGGATTTTAGATGCTCCTTTACAATCTGACGTATTGTTTGGTCCTCCTGTTGAGACAGTTTTAAAGAAAATGGAAGACAAGGCTAAGTCTATGCAGACTGTTAAAGATTTTTTGCAGGTCCAGCCTCCAAAGTTTAGTAGAAATTGGCCTACTAAAGGGTGGACGTATCCTTCTTATGATTCCCAGTCTAGGGGTAGATCTAGGCGTGGTAAGGGCAGAGCTCAGGGCTCTTTCAGGCCTAGAACAGGGAGTTCTCCTGCACAGGCTTGGTGAGGGCAGGGGTCAGTCCTTCGTAAGCAGACCCAATGACCTACCTTTTCAGCTGCCAGAGCCTGCTCGTCTGGCAGCACCTTTGGGAGGAAGGTTGGCACTTTTCAAAGAAAATTGGAGTTTAATTACCCAGGACAGATGGGTATTGGATATCATACACCACGGCTACAGGTTTTATTTCCATACCTTGCCTCCTTTCAAAGGCATGCCAGACGTTCCTCCTCAACAAAGAATAGAGGCTCACAAACAGGTTTCTCTGTTGCTCCAACTAGGGGCCATACAGCCGGTCCCTCTGCCAGAAGTGGGCCTAGGATTTTATTCTCGCCTGTTCCTAGTACCAAAGAAGGGGAACACGTGGAGACCAATTTTGGATTTATCTATCCTCAACACTTATCTGGACATTCCCAAGTTCAAAATGTTGACGTTGCAGCAGCTTTTACCTCTGCTGGGCAAAGATCATTGGATGGTAACTTTGGATCTCAAGGAGGCTTACCTTCATGTTCCTATCAGACTCAGTTGCAGAAAGTATCTGCGTTTTCGAGCTGGGACTTCTCACTATCAGTTCTCTGCATTGCCCTTTGGCTTATCTACTGCCCAGAGTGTTCACGAAAGTTCTGGCTCCAGTGGTAGCTTTCTTCAGACTAAAAGGAATACAGATCTATCCTTATTTGGACGACTGCCTAATTCTGGCTCAAGGAAGGGAAGAGCTTCTTCATCATTTGGAATATGTGATAGCAGTGCTAAGATGCCTAGGGTATTCTGTGAACGAAATAAAGTCCAGTCTAGTACCCTCTCAAGACATGTGCTTTCTGGGTGTGAGACTGAATACAGCATCCCAGATGGCCTTTTTAACCCAGGACAAACAAAAGAGTCTATCCCTCTACTTCCATCAACTATCTCATCAGTCCGGGCTGACTGCAAGGACAGTCCTTCAAGCCTTAGGGTTCATGGCATCTTGTATTCTGGTGCTTCCCAATGCCAAACTGCATATGAGGAAGCTACAATGGTATCTCAAAATGTATGGACACAGCACTGCCAGGATCTGGACACTGTCATTCAAATAATACCTTGCATTCAGAAGGAATTTTTGTGGTGGGCTCAGGAATGTCACCTAAACAAGGGACTCTCTGTGACCCGGCCAGAGGCGAGTCAGATTTTAACGACAGATGCCTCAGACAAAGCTTGGGGAGCTCATCTAAATGGAAAGTGGATACAAGACAAGTGGCCTGTCAGACTACAACATCTACATATCAACATGAAGGAGATGTTAGCAGTCCAGTTTGCATTAATAGCTTTCAAGGAATTCCTTCTTCCAGGACAGGTGTTGATTCTAACAGACAACACAACTGTCATGTGGTACATCAACAAGCAAGGGGGAACGCATTCTTATCCTCTATGCAGGCAAGCAATGATTTTGTGGGAGACTGCTCTCAGTTTACAGCTCAATCTTCAGGCAAGGTTTCTGCCAGGAGCACAGAACTCCTTAGCAGATGTGTTGAGCAGGCAATTATGGATCCCCACGAGTGGAAATTGGATCCTCATGTATTTCAGAAATTGACAGTGTCATGGGGAACTCCAGACATAGATCTGTTCGCTTCTCCTCTAAACCATCAGCTGCCAAAGTTTTGCACAAAAAGGTTTCATCCCACAGCTTGGAGAGTGGATGCTCTTTCTTTCAATTGGAGCAATCTTCATGTGTATGCCTTTCCACCTCTGCCTCTCCTCCCAAAGGTACTTCTGAAGGTCAGACAGGACAAGCCAAGGATGATTTTAATAGCTCCAGATTGGCCTTGACAGCACTGGTACCCATTACTAAGAAGTCTAGTACGGAAGCCTCCATGGCCTTTGCCTTCGATTCCGCACCTGTTGTCACAGGAGGACAGCCATTTGCTCAATGTCAAGCTTCACTCTCTGCACCTAACAGCCTGGCATATTCTGTTTTGAACCATAGTGGGCCTCCACTTCCTCAGCAAGTTTTCAATGTTATTTTGGAAGCTAGAAGGCCTAGTACAAGGAAAGTGTACGCGGATAAATGGAAGAGATTTTTATTTTGGAGTGCAGCAAAAGATTTTGATGTTTCTGGGCCTAATTTGAGTGTGGCTCTTCAATATCTTACTGAGTTACTGGACAAAGGTTTGTCTTTCTCTTCTATTAAGGTTCATGCTGCAGCAATTTCAGCTCACTATAATTGTGACCCACCATTGTTTTCTCATCCTTTGTTCAAGCAATTTCTTAGAGGGGCAAAGAATATAAGACCCCCACGAAAAGCTCCTGCTCCTGCTTGGGATCTCAATTTTGTGTTGGAGAAACTCACTCTACAACCTTTTGAGCCTGCAGCTACTGCTGAGTTGAAATATTTATCATGGAAGACTGTTTTTTTATTGGCCATTACCTCTGCAAGAAGGGTGTCTGAATTACAGGCCCTTATGGCGGTTGAGCCTTTCTTGATTTTCCATAAGGATAGGGTATCATTACGTACTAATCCTTCCTTTATGCCTAAGGTGGTTTCTAGTGTGGCTTTAACCCAAACTATTCATTTGCCTACTTTTTATGCAAATCCCCAAAATAAAGGGGAAAAGATTTTGCACACTTTAGATGTTCACAGGCAGTTGTGTTATTATTTGGACAGAACTAAAGGGTTCAGGCAGTCTCAGCAGTTGTTTGTTTCTTTTGCTTTGAGTTCTCAGGGCAAGCCTGTGTCAAAACAAACTATTTCTAAGTGGATTGGGTTTTGCATTGCTTTCTGTTATTCCCATCATGGCAAGGAGATTCCAGCTGGGATTAGGCCTCATTCCACTAGGGCTACTGCCACTTCAACAGCTTTTGAGGGAGTGGCAACCAAGGATATTTTGGAGGCAGCTACTTGGAGTTCTGTGCATACTTTCTCTAGGCATTATCACCTGCCACTTTACTCTAAGTCCAGGGCTGGTTTTGCCACTGCTGTTTTGCAGGGCATTTTGGCTCCTGCTTCCTTGTAGTTAGCCATCCTCCCTTACCTCTGCTTTGGGATTCTACCCAAGTGTAAGGACTGCAGCAATGTGAGATGAAGAACATAGTACAGTTTTGTACCTACCATAAATGTAGATGTTCAAGATCCACATTGCTGCAGTCCAATTTACCCTCCCTCCTTCCTCTCTGTAGTTAGAGGTGGTTGTGTGGGTTGGGTTGTACATATTGTGTATATTGTATATATTGTACATATAGTTAGTGCAAGGGTGGTTGGTTGGTTGTTTGCTGTCTTTTGGTTTTGACCTTTATTTTTAGGGTCTTCTGACATCTGGGGCAAGAAAAGACTGAGGATATGACGTCGGTCATGCGCATTTGTACCCTGACGTCCTGACGTCAGTCAAATGCGCCCTGACCGACGTCAGCCTTATACTTTGATATTCGGGCCGACCGAGGACAGCGGACTACCCAAGTGTAAGGACTGCAGCAATGTGGATCTTCGAACATCTACATTTATGGTAGGTACAAAACTGTACTTTATGGCTCATCTGAGAGGTGCAGGATTCCAGGTGTTTCCGTACTTAGATGACTGGCTCCTTACCGCCACCTCCAAGCATCTACTACTACAAGCAACAGACAGCACTTTGGACCTGTGTACTCAACTAGGGATCACAATCAGTTACAAAAAAATCTGCCTTATTGCCGTCTCAGCATATTGCCTTTGTTAGGTGCAGAACTAAACTGTTACAATGATAGTAACTCTTCCACAAGAATGGATACAAACCCTTCGGACACAAATCCAAAACCTGCTTTCGAGAACGAGCGTCCAAGCAAGAACAGTTCTCAAAGTTTTAGAGACAATGGGAGCAACAGTCACCATACCCCCCCTAGCTCAGATGCATATGAGAATTTTCCAGTGGCTTCTTTTTACCCAGTGATCGATCCAGGAACTACCGATGTCATACCAGATAATTATGACAGACTCTTACAAAAGAGACCTAACATGGTGGCTAAATTCAAAGCAAGCCACCATATGTCATCCTTTCACTCTATCTCCCCCATCAGCCACAGTGACCACGGGCGCTTCTCAGATAGGGTTGGGGGGCATTATCAGGGAAAGACAGCCTAAGGCACTTGGCAAGAACACAAGGCTCACCTGCACATCAGTGTACTGGAGATAAGAGCAGTGCTACTGGCATTGCAAGCACTTCAACACTCTCTTCCTCTAGGAATGATTGCAATCCAGATGGACAACATGTCAGTCATATGGTACATAAACAAAGAGGAACCAAGTCTTTACCCCCTTTGTCAAGAGGCCCTCAGAGTATGGCAATGGGCTACCTCATCCCAGTGCTTTCTAATAGCAACTCATATACCAGGGAAATCCAATGTGATAGCGGACAAACTCAGTAGGGAAATTCTAATGCCCCATGAGTGGTCCCTGAAGCAAGAAGTGGCAGAAATGATTTTTCGCAAATGGGGTCAGCCTTGCTGCGATCTCTTTACCACATCCATGCACACAAAATGCAGCAGCTGCTTTGACCTTATCCCCCCACCGGGGGAATCACCGAGGGATGCACTTGTACATGATTGGCCCCTGGGTCTCCTTTATGCTTTTCCCCTTTTTCCACTGATACCAAAGATACTTCAGAAAGACAGTTCACTGGGAGGGACATTAATTCTGATAGCGCCACACTGGCCTTGTCAAATTTGGTTTCCCTTCCTACAGCCTCATCTATGGAAAAAGCCTTGAGTCCTGGACCCAGTACTAGATCTCCTGACACATTCTTCAGGGGCTTTTCATCCTTCTCTTTCCACCCTCAAGCTGACAGCTTGGCTGCTCCGATTCCCAAAATAGCTAGGTCACAAAATCTTTCATCTGCAGTTCAACATATTCTGATTTCTTTTCACAAATAATCTACCAGGAAATTGTACTTCAGTAAATGGAAGAGATTTTCTACCTGGGTTTCACTAAATCATATTGATTCATATTCAGCATCCATATCATCTATACTACAATTTTTGACTAAACTTTTTAATGAAGGAGCTGCGGCAGCTGCTATTAGAGTCCATTTAGCAGCTATCTCATATTTTCATATTGGCAATGGAGATTCAAGTATAATGTCTCACAGGCTAGCAAAAGCCTTCCTAAGAGGCACAAATCTATTAAGACCATATATCAACCACCATGGAATCTCAACTTTTGTCCAAAGTAATTCTTCTCCCTTTTAACCCGCATCATCATGTGACTTGAAATTTCTAACCTGGAAAACTGTCTTTCTAGTGGCTATCACTTCAGCCAGAAGAGAGTATCTGAATTGCAAGCCTTGTCCATTAAACCTCCATACATGCTGTTTTACAGTGATAGTGTCACTCCAGACAAATCCATCCTTTTTAACCAAAGTATGCTCAGAATCTAACCTCAGTCAGTGTATTGACCTACCAGTATTCTTCAAGTATGGCAGTAAGGCAGAATACATGCTACATCAGATGGACATTCATAGACAACTGCGTTTCTACTTGCATAGAACAAAAGGCTTTAGAAAATCTGATCACCTTTTGTATCCTACTCAGAAAATAAAAAAGGTCTTCCAGTAGCAAAAACTACTTTATTAAACTGGCTGTCTGAACACTTTTTGCTTGTATATAATTCAGCAAATAAAGAACTGCCACAAGGTATCAAAGCTCATTCAACAAGGGTGGTATCTACTTCCTCTGCTTTCCATGCTAGGCTTCCCTATAGATACTATTTGTGCAGCAGCTACAGGGGCTAAGCCTCATACCTTTATCACTCATTACAAAGTAGACATGGCCTCCAGGGACAGGGCCTCTTTTGGTTCCACTGTTCTGAAGAATATACTGCCTTGAGCCACCCAGGAAGAAAGGTGGTAGGGGCGCTGTCCCATCAGTCAAGAATGAAGGCGAGATGGGACAACTTCACATAAGGAAGTTATATATCTACCAATAACATTCCATGTGAGTTGTCCCTCTCGCCCTTCATTCTTACGTCCCACCCGCCTAACTCTTCCTTGATTTCTGGGAGAATGAGAGGTGGTTTTACCTTTTGGTGGTTAGTCTTTGACCCTCTTCTAAGTCTGGTAAAGGCATATATTTGGTTTAGATATTTATTTCCTTTTTATATAAAAATAGAACATCAGCCAACAAGATCTGGGGAATGCCCTACAGTATCATGGGATAGGGATGGAGCCATGAGCTAGCTGAAGACCTTGAGCTTTAGAAAGTGGTGCCGAGTTGTAACCGAGGATCAGTTCCGAACCCATCGGTCAAGAATGAAGGGGACGAGATGGACAACTCACATGGAACATTATGGTAGTGGTAGGTACATAATTTCTTTTTTCCTCACTTTGGTATCAAAGGAAGGGGAAGACCACCCACTTTTTTGAGCTTAACTTCTCACATGAGTTGCAGAGGAATTTTTCTACACTTGCTTGACGTATCACAGCCACAGAGAAATCAGTAGTCAGGAGCTCAGGCTGCTATAAACAAGACAGAGAGGTGTGAAACTATTTTCCATTGTCTTTAATGCAGAGAGGAAGAGAACTTAAACTGATTCACAGCTGCTTCTTATGTAGCTGCACATTTCAGAGCAAAACAGAAAAATTAAATCGGTCAGTGGTTCAAAGGCATTTGTCACCTCTCTTGACATATTTACATAAGCAGCATCACATTATTGAAATACTAAGCTTAAACATTTGTTGTTTATACTATTTTACATTTTAAGATGACTTGAATGTAGTATCAAAGATGTCCATGACCTTTAGAGAAAAGTCAGAAAATATTTTTTTTCTTGTAAAGAAAGTATAAGCACATTTACCAAAGTGTAGGGAGAAGGGGCTGTCATATTCATCTTAGACTACAAAAAAGATACTTTGAACAAGTAAATAAAAATAAGTGGTCAATTTGCCCAAACTCACACTGGTAAACTCAAAAGACAGGCACAGCAGATCAGCAAAATATGTTTATTTTCACTCCACGAACAAACCTCACAGAACAGAAACAAAAACAATAACGCTGCTACAGTTCTCAGTGCGTTTTCATCGACATGCACTTCATCACACTGAGCACTGCTTAGTTTTTCTGATGAAGGGTATGTCGACGAAAACGCGCTGAGAACTGTAGCAGCGTTATTGTTTTTGTTAATGTTCTGTGAGGTTTGTTCGTGGAGTGAAAATAAACATCTCTTGCTGATCTGCTGTGCCTGTCTTTTGAGTATACTTTGAACAAGGCCAGAAATTTAGCAACTGATTTGGTTGCAGCTGTATAATTCCTTAGTATACTGTAAAACAAGCCATGAGACGCACGCAATTGAGGCTATTCAATAAATAAAAGCAGACATGTTAGAGACAGTATATAAGATGACAGTGACTGACAATAATCGCATTATATGTCAATGGAATGGGAATATACCACTACTTATGTCAAGCCTGACTCATGCAAAGCAGACTTGATATCTATTATGGGAAAGAGAAAGGCTTGAAGAAAGTAAGATCAAGTTGATATGTCATGTCCTATTGACAGCCATTTTGCAGAAAACATTAAAATTCCATAAGAAGCAGTTAGTGATTTTGAAATGTTAAAGTAACTCAGAAAATATAGGAAAAAATTGCTTTTCTTTAGTTCTAAGGTGGAGTTTTCTTTTAAGGAAGCCATCACATGGCCAAGCAGAGGAATGGGGCTGTTCAATGGGCTGATTGCACTTTTCATCCCTCACTTTCTCAAGGGTCATTGTCTGCAAGCAGCCCCAGCCCATCAGCCTTGAAGCAGAGTAAGTGGTTTCTTCAGTCTTTCCTGTATACTCCTGAGCGCCTGCACCCATTCCTTCTCTCTAGGAGAGGCAAACAGTTCACACCCTCTCAGTCCCTGCTTGATTGCTGTAGTGCCAAAGCCACTAATCACACCCTGTTCACTTATGTTGCAAGCAGCATTTCATCTAATGGCACTACAGATCAAGACCTAAAGTAACCATTATTTGAAGCCAAGTCCACACCCTATTCTCCACTTACTCTGCCAATTCTGCCCTTTTATATTTTATCGCTCATGCACTCATTATGTGTGCTACATATAGTTTTTGAAAGAAAATATCTTAATCTTGTTTGGTATTGTCTGATGTTTAGTCTTTATGCACCCTTTCCAGCATAGCATTTGACTTCTTATCATAGTTTGTTTTTGTAAAACCTGATGCACTTAAGGTATATTTTTCCATGGCTACAGTAGCATGTCCGAGACAGACTACTCACAGTTTGACACAAGTGATTCCTGGAAGCCTGTAGGTCTTTTTCAAAATAAATTGGTTGTTTAAAAATGGCGGTCTTACTAAAATACATATGGAACAAACGTACTTTTGAAAAAAAAAAAAAAGTAAATTAAAAAGTATTAATATGGTACTGAAATGCCATAGAACACAACGGACTTGATGCATTTTCCACAGAGCTAAGAAAAGGCACAGTCCTCTGTTAAATATAAAATGCTACCGGTTCATTGGGGTTTACCTGGAATAATAAATATGTTTATTTGATGTGTAGTAAGGCATGTAGCATGATTTATACTGGTGAGTACCTTTCCATGTCTACCTCATTTTTTTCTTTTTCAGGTGCTGTGATAAGCGGTTGTGGACAAAGATTGACCTAAGTCGGTGTAAAAGCATTGTGCCCCAGGCCTTGAGTGGTATTGTAAAAAGACAGCCAGTCAGTCTAGATCTCAGCTGGACTAACATTTCCAAGAAACAGCTGACGTGGCTTATCAACAGGCTTCCAGGTTAGAACAGTCATCTTAGTAGTAATACAACTTCTGACTGCTTGATAAGTTGAAGCTGTTTACTTGTTCCTAGATTTTTCTTGCCTTATTTTTTTTAATAGTAGATGTCTTCAGTGTCATATGGCATAGTTTGTAAAAAAATCACTCCCCAAATTTTGTTTTTAAAGCTTATTGCTGGACTGCGGAAAACAGACTTAGGAGATCAGTGTTGCTTAACATAGACAAAACCTGCAAGAGGTCCTTCTTAAAGTAATGTTCCTGTTTACCTAGAAATGGTGAATGTTTGAAATTGAAAGTTTGGTTAGCATTTTTTGGAGCTTGTATTAAGTAGTCTGTGTTGGGTTACAGATAATTAAGTTACAATGCTTGAATAGAGGATGGGAATAACTAGATACAAGCATGTGAAGTCAGAGATATTTCTCAGTGACTTTTTTGCATAACTTATTATGAAGTATGGTAGTCATACAGTAGCTTACATGATAGGCAGAACAGCTGCACTATCTGACCTCTATCTAGTGCAGCTGAAGAAATGTAATTATTGATTGTATACCACTAATTATATTGTCACAATGTTCATATATTTTTTAAATGTCTTAATGTGGTAGCGTGAGTAGTATTGTATAGCGTCATAGGAAAGCCTTCAGCTGGACAAGTTGCTTTGACTGTATGTGCATAGCTTGAGTAGTTGCAGAGATACTTTATTTACAAAATATTAATATTTATTGTGTTTATTATGACTTATAAAATCCAGTTTGAGCTAGAATCTAATGAGCAGTACCACTGTAATGATTTTTTTTTTGCTGAATTGTTTGTAATGTACATTTCTTCGTTAACCATTATGACAGCAGATATATGAATATTTGTTTAAAATGGGTGGACATAACATGATTTTGTCAAAAAGCTCAGAATGCAGTCATTGGAAATTAGAGGACACTCACACTCCAGATCTGTGGAGGTGGAGAATTCCATAGATTAAGTGCCACAGAAAAGTTGTTTGAGTATTCATTTTGACTGTCTCCATCTGGAAGGGTGAAGGGAGCATACAGAAACAAGAAAACAGAGGTTTTGGCTGGTGGGACCCTCACTTTGTAGGAGTTTGGTGCTTAAGGCCATCCCTTTTAGGTTAATACACAGTCTGAAGAGTGATCAGAGTGGATCACATAGCGGTGGAACAGCATGATTCCTTCATATTCCTGGCAGAAAATGATTTCCAGCATTGAAATATATTGCACTTGACACAGCTGTACCCCGATACAGGGGTACAGTATTGTACTGGAAGCATGTAGCTTAGACAGGTGAACCGTACATTGAAGTCTTGCATTTAACCACAACTGTGGGCAGTCCTGAAAGTTTGTTATAACCTCTGTCTACATTTTTCACCTGATTAGTCAAATGGGAGGTATTTATCGAGTCCAGAGGTCTGTGGCTTGCCGTCTTTGGGGTAACGTTTTGCTCTTTTGTTGTCCCTTTTGGCTGTTATTACTAGCAGGGTTAGGTCAGGCAATAGTTTAGATCTATTTGTCATTGTTAAATGTTGATATATAAATTGATAACTGTAAATAGAGCATTTGTGGTCTGTAAATGGATTGATAGCTATGAATAGAGATTTTTATTGTTCCAAAAATCAGTATGCATGTCCCTTTTCTGTGTTTCATTTTCAAGACTGTACCTATTTTGGTGTCACAGTGATTTGTTACTAAGAGTTTAAAAAAAAAAAGTCTGCTCATATTTTTTGGGTTACCAGCTTCTGAAGAGAATAATGTAAAACTAGTATATTAGGACAATACCACTGGATAACCAGGTATATTTTGTCTTAGCAGAATTTAACCCCAGCACAATGGATGTCATCCCTCTGGATGCATATGCTAAGCAGCAATTAAGAATCGTGAATTGCTCTTTCTAGTCCATGAAGGACAACAACATCAAAATTCAGGATGAAAATTCTGCTTGTATCATTTGATGTCTTCCAGAGACAGTATATGTGTTAGTAAAAGCAAGGGTGATGAATTAGGTCTTTGAGGCACATCAAAGATCTTTTGAAGCAAGTGCAGAAGGGTTGCACAGATGGCTGTGAGACTTACCTTTTATTCAGCTGTCAAGCCAGTTCATAACAGCCTCCCAAGTTCACAGACTGAATGCAAGCAGTATGACTGTGCCTCATGTTTGTCAAGTTCATCAAAAAAGGGATAGGACATTATCTTCTGTTGTCACCCTTAGTAGCCTGCTTAGTCATGTTTGTTTATAACTACAAATTGGTTAGTAGCCTGCAGTCTGATTGTTTAAGTGTTTCAGTTGTTAGGCAACCAGTTTTGCCCTTGTCTGCTTTAAATAGGTTTAGAGAGGGAAGTCTGTAACTGGCTAGGTATCATAGTATTGAAATGTGGCTTCTTCAAAACAGGGGTTGACAGTCCCTCTTTTAGCGGTCATTGGAAGAGATCATTATCCAAGAATCTGTAAATAACCACAGCAAAAAGTCCTGGTATGTAACATTATCAAACTGTTACATAGTTTATAGGGCTGAGTTCTCGAGTACAAAAGTTAAAACTTAATCAACACAGCATACTCTGCATCATACAAACTAGTTACACATTTGAATCATGATTGCAAAGTATTTGACTGTTACAGTTAAATAGTTGGGGTTCTCTCCAAATTAATATATATGGACAAGTATGGCTATTTGGAGGAGGGTAGGCTAAATATTCAGTAAGATTAATCAGAGGAAATCTGAACAATGAGCACATTTAGTGATGGTGAATTTCGACTCTGGAGAAAATGTTTTACAGGGTCTGCTAGGACTGTGTGAATAAAGCAATGGTAAGATTTGTTTAAAAAAATATTGATTTTAATACTGAACATTCATGAGAAGGTTCCAAAACAGAAATAAATGTGAAGGCTGTTGGAAAAGCTTTAGGGACCATGCAGGGGTGTCTGTTCTACCCATGTTTTTTTCTGTTGTAGCTCCGGGATAATAAAATAAGAATCTTGCAAATCCAAGGATATAAAAAAGTATGATGAATAAAAGAAATTGTTTGCTGATGACAAAAAATACACCTATCAAAACCTGAACAGGACATCTTTAGACTTTTTCTTGTATTCGGAGACAATTTCAAGTATTTTTAGCATATAAAGATGAGAGCAAAGCAAAGGAAACACAGTGAATTTTGCACCCACACATGAGGTAGTGCAGCAGTATTACTTATCTCTAGGGCTACAAAGAAGATGAGCTATGCGAGTGTTTGGATGAAAAAGGAGACTGTACTGACTGCTAAGGAAACTAAAAAGATAAACAGTTAAGGTCTGGGAAGACCAGCACAGTGGACCTATACAGTAAAATACAAGCAGTTAAAATGTTTTGGTTCTACTGGTATTGTGTAACCTACTTTTACCAACTAGAGTAAACGCTATGGTAAGTAATCAAAAAGAAGTTTAAAGAGCGCATATCAAAGGGGGAAAGGAAAAGTGTCAGATGGGACATGTTAATTCTTCCTCTGGAGCAAGGAGAGTTAGATCTGCCAGATTTAAAGTGATATTTTAAGGGTGCTCAATTGAGAGCAGCGTGACTTACTGAAATCAATGGACATTCAGCCATTTGGAAAAATATGATGAGATAGGGAGATGTTTATGCTAGACTGTGGTAGTAAGAGACATTGCAAAGAAATAAACCAAACAATAAAAAAATAGATTAATGTAGATATAGCAATATATACAATAAATGTGTACATAAATCAGCAAAAAGCATTTTGAAAAAAAGGCATGTAAAAGGTGGGTGAAAGGAGATTCTACCACTTGGGTGTACCTGTGGTGAAAGATGTGGCTGACAAGCAAGAGGAGACTGGGAATAACTGGAGAACGTTAAGTAAAGAACCTAGGTAATTGGAAGCAGGTTGTTCTACCAGTAAAGATAACAGAATGGAAAAGAGCTAAATGGTTGATGTTCATCGTGTTTCACTGCTGCAGTCATTACACTTGGGTTATCCTGCCGTCAGGCGGTCCCGCAGTCTGCCAGAATTCCAAAGTCTTGGTCCGGAGTCAGTTGCTGTCTCCTCCCTGACGTCAGTGCGTCAGGGGTATATAAGAAGCAGCCGACGCCATTTTCTTCAGTCTTATTTGCCACGCGGTGCCCGAAGCTAAAGCAGTTCGCAAGTGCCGGTCGGCCGACTCCTGAGATATCAAATTCGATTTTCAGAACCAAAGTCTTCAATAAAGCTAAGTACCCCGTTGGGGAAACTTTTTCTTGCCTCAGACCGATGTCAGTAAAAGTTAATAATTGTATTTCTTGTGGGAAGCAAATACCTCATAAGGATTTTCATTCTTACTGTATTCCATGCCTAGGCCCAGATCACGACGTCACTAGTTGCCGGTTTTGTGCTAGATTTAACAAACGCACTATTAAACGTCGGTTTGATTTTGCTCGCCATTACTTTGGCCGAAGGTTTAATTATGCCATGCCGTCAGAACAACTGACAACCGGAATTCACAAAAAAACGCAAAGATAAGGATGAGGACAGGCATCCGAGGCCCAAAACTGGCTATGAATCCTCTTCTAGGCCAGTCACTGGTTCGCCGGTTCTCAGTGAGGTGCTTTCGCAGCCCCTGACACCCACTACCTCAGAGCTGCAGGCCCCGTCCGACTCCCACGTGGAGTTGTCTAGGCCTCTGGATACTCAAGATGTTGGGCCTACGGAGACTAACCCTTCAGATGGGTCCGGAGCCGCTGAGCAGGCATCGGCTTCTGAGGGTGTTTTCAGACCTTCACAACTTACCATTGCATCTACAGCCAAGTCTAAAACTACATTAAAGACACAGAAGCAGGTACAGCATTTACCTGGACAGGCCTCCATGCCTAAAAAGCAGATGCTCAAAATGGCCGAAGACTTAATTACTCTGATCAGGGGTTCCCATCCCCCTCCTGATAAAAGGCCTAGGCAGGATACAGACTATGATTCCTCTGACCAGGTTTCAAAATATTCCGATTCCTCTTCAGACCAGGGATACTCTTTACCCCCTATGAGGACTCTTATGCTGAAGAATCAATTCCTTCAGCTTCTCCTCCTGAGGATTACTCTTTTGGGGAAACTTTACATACCATGAGGGAGCATTTCCATTGGGAGGGCCAGGATTACTCAAAATCCAAGAAAAGGCTCATAGACTTTCTTTTATTGCCTCAGCGCAGGCCCCTTGCTATTCCGCCAGTGTTGGATATTGTGGACAATGTATTCTCTGAATCCAGTTTAAATCCAGACTCTTTACCCCCTGCTCCAGTCAAACCAGACAGGTACTACAGAGTTTTGGCTTTCTCAAATTTCTTTATAAAAACCCTGCTGCTGACCCAGAAACTATTTCCCAGGGTCCCAAAGGGGTAAAGGCCTCCTCTGCTAAAAATCCAGTTCCCTCAGACAGGGATTCTAGAGCATTAGACAGAAGAGGGAAGAAAGTTTACACCTCTGCAACTTTAGCAGTGAGGGCTTTAAACTGCCAGTTTCACATGCTTAAATATCAACAATATTTACTGTCCTAGTTAAAACAGAAAATGAGTGCAAGTGCAGAACGACCAGATTTTAAGGAAATGCAGGATTTATTGCATGCAGCTGAACAAGTGGGAAAGCATACTTTGCAATGTGGTTTTGATTCATTAGAAGCTTCTTGTAGAGCAGCAGTTACAGGATCTGTGATTCGAAGGCATGCTTGGTTAAAGGAATAAAGCTTACCAGATCATGTTAAGGCAAAATTATTGGATGCTCCTTTACAGCAAGATATTTTATTTGGTGTTAAGGCAGAAGAGGTATTAAAGAAAATGGAGGATAAGGCAAAATCTATACAAACAGTAAAGGATTTCTTATAGGTGCAGCCACCAAGATTTAGCAGGAATTGGCCTACTAAAAATTGGTCCTTTCCAGTGTCAGACAGGCCACAAAGAGGCAGATACAGACACCCAAGAGGCAGATCTCAGCCCCAAGGCTCTTGCAGACCACGACAGTGGGGGTCCTTCAACCCCAAAAGGAAGTGAGGACAAATCTCAACCTTACGGGAAACAGTCCCAATGACTTCCCCCTTCCAATGCCAAACTCTTCCCTTTTGGCAGTTCCCTTAGGAGGGAAACTAGCACTTTTTTCACAAAACTGGCAAGCAATCACCCAAGACAAATGGGTGCTGAATATTGTGTCTCAAGGTTACAGGTTCCACTTTCACACTTTACCAAGGCTAAAAGGAATGCCAGACCTGCCACAAAATCAATGGGCAGACGCACAAAAACAAATTACAGACCTCATGGACATGAGAGCTATTCAAAAAGTACCACAGCAGGAACAAGGACAAGGATTTTACTCAACTCTTCCTGGTCCCCAGAAAGGACAAAGCCTGGAGACCCATACTAGACCTTTCCACTCTAAATACTTACCTGGATGTTCCGAAATTCAAAATGTTGACTACAGCAGCTCCTTCCCATGTTGGGCAATAAAGCTTGGCTTGTTAATTTGGACCTCCAAGAGGCATACCTGCATGTCCCTATCAGACAAAATTGCAGAAGATACCTGAGATTCATAGCTGGTTCAATGCACTACCAATTCTCTGCACTGCCCTTTGGCTTATCTACTGCGCCCAGGGTCTTCACAAAGTGCCTGGCACCAGTAATTGCATTTTGTAGGCAAAAAAGGAATTCAAATATATCCATTCCTGGACGACTGCCTGATTCAAGCGGAGACTAGGACATTCTTCTAAAGCATCTGGTGTTTGTAAAAAAGTTGTTAAGTTGCCTAGGGTGCACAGTAAACGAAAAGAAGTCAAAACTAGTGCCCTCACAAGAGATAATATTCCTGGGTGCCAGCTTAAATACAACGGCCCAGATGGCTTATCTCACACCAGACAAACAAGGACAACTGACTCAGTACTTTCAATTGATGGCAACAAAGTCCAAACTCCCTGCAAGAAAAATTCTGCAGGCCTTGGGATTCATGGCATCCTGCATACTACTAATTCCATATGCCAGACTGCATATGAGGAAATTACAATGGTACCTAAAAAGTGTTTGGACTCAACACTCTCACAGCTTGGAAACAGTAATACCACTAATACCCTGCCTACAACAGGAGTTTCGATGGTGGGCACAGGCATGTCACCTCAACAAGGGTCAGCCTTTCACTCTTCCCACAGCCAGGCAGACTTTAACAGCAGATGCTTCGGATTACACCTGGGGAGCACACATGGCAGGAAAATGTATTCAGGGCAAATGGACCACAGACCAAATACATCTTCACATCAATCAAAAAGAGATGTTGGCTGTACAAAATGCCCTAACATCTTTCAAGGACTTTCTGCTTCCAGGACAATTATTATTAAAGACAGACACCACCACAGTAATGTGGTACATAAACAAGCAAGGGGGCACTCATTCTTACCCCCTATGCAAACAAGCCATGACCTTGTGGAACACAGCTCTAACTTATCGAGTTCATCTGCAAGTACAATTCCTGCCAGGAAAGAAAAATACTCTGGCAGACGACTTAAGCAGAAACATCATGGATCCTCATGAGTGGAAATTAAATCCACAAGTTTTCAGCATGATAATGCAAAAATGGGGGTGCCCGGACATAGATCTCTGCCTCCCCACAGAATTGCCGACTACACAAATTCTGCACAAGGACTTATCACACACAAGCATGGAAAGTGGATGCTCTTTCATTCAGCTGGAAAAGCCTAAACGTTTATGCCTTCCCACCTCTGCCTCTCCTTTCACAGGTACTCCTAAAAGCCAGACAAGAAAAAACACAGATGATTCTGATTGCTCCAGACTGGTCACACCAGCATTGGTACACAATCTTAAAGAACTTAGCTCAAGGCCCACCTTGGATTTTGCCTCAAATTCCACACCTTCTGACTCAACAAAACAATCAGATACTGCCCAGTCAGCTCAAAACCTTATCCCTGGCTGCATGGCAGATTCATTAGCCAAACAGACAGCACCTCTCTCTAAAGCTGTTATGGATGTCATTTTGGAGGCCAGGAGGCCTAGCCCCAGGAAATCTTATTCAGAAAAGTGGAAGAGATTCTGTGCCTGCAACCAGGCTCAAAGCCTTGACCCTCTTGTCCCTAACATTCCTCAGATACTGCAATACTTAACTGAGATGCTGGACAAAGGACTATCCTTCTCATCCATTAAGATCCACGCTTCTACCATCTCGGCTCATTACAACACAGATCCTCCTATTTTCTCTCATCCATTGCTAAAGGAGTATCTCAGAGGGGCTCTCATCCATTGCTAAAGGAGTACCTCAGAGGGGCTAAAAACATAAGACCGCTCCGGAGAGCACCAACGCCTACTTGGGACCTCAATTTTGTCTTGGAAAAACTCTCTTTACCTCCTTTTGAGCCAGCCAATTCAGCAGAATTAAAATGCACGTCATGGAAAACTGCTCTGCTACTGGCAATAACCTCAGCACGAAGAGTCTCAGAACTACAGGCGCTAATGGCAGTGGAGCCTTTCATCATTTTCCACCAAGACAGGGTTTCTGTAAGAACAAACCCTTCATTTATGCCTAAGGTGGTATCCAGTGTGGCTCTTAACCAAACTATTCACTTGCCAACATTTTATCCAAATCCCCAGAATAAAGGGGAGAGAATTTTACATTCCTTGGACATACACAGGCAATTATGCTTCTACTTGGACAAAACAAAAGCTTTCAGAAAAACTGAACAATTGTTTGTATCTTATGCTGCAAGGTCACAGGGAAAGGCCATTTCAAAGCAGACTATTTCAAAGTGGATAGGACACTGTATCCGGTTCTGCTACACACAGCATGGGAAACCTGTACCATCTAACATTAGACCACATTCCACCAGGGCAACTGCAACTTCTACTGCCTACCTTAGAGGAGTACCTACCAAAGACATTTTGGAAGCTGCAACTTGGAGTTCAGTGCACACCTTTACCAAGCATTATCACTTGCCTCTTTACTCTAGATCCAGAGCTGGCTTTGCCACTGCAGTGCTGCAGGGCCTCATAGCCACACCAAATCCTTTATAGAACCAGCCACCCAGACAGCTTTGGGATTCTACCCAAGTGTAATGACTGCAGCAGTGAAACACGATGAACATAGTACAGTTTTGTACCTACCATAAATGTAGATGTTCGAGTGTCTTCACTGCTGCAGTCTTGGTTACCCACCCGCCATCCCCTCTTTTTTAGCTGGGTCTTATCTATAACTTTCTACACTATACTACCTATGTGGTGTATTTGCTGGTTGCTGAAGGTTTTGTTTTTACCTTATTGTATGTTTTGTAAGCAATATGTATTGCCTATCTTTTTGGGGGCACCTGACATCTGGGGCAAGAAAAACTGAAGAAAATGGCGTCGGCTGCTTCTTGTATACCCCTGACGCACTGACGTCAGGGAGGAGGCGACAGCAACCGATGCCGGACCAAGACTTTGGAATTCTGGCCGGCTGCGGGACCGCCTGACTGCAGGAAAACCCAAGTGTAATGACTGCAGCAGTGAAGACACTCGAACATCTACATTTATGGTAGGTACAAAACTGTACTTTTCATCTGCAGTCAGGATACAGTGTACCTTATGGATTAAAAGCAGAATTGAAACAGAGGGAGCACAAGAGAGGGGACATAAATTGTAATACCAGTCCTAGTAAAATTCTGTGTAGAGCAGAGAATTGACAAGTCAGTTAGTAGGAGAGTAAGTACAGCATATAAAACACTAACAGTGGAGCTAAGAAAAGACTGTGGGAATAAAGATTGCAACACATCACAAAAGAAAAATGGTGACTTCAGCGGTGGTGCAGCGGTAGCATTGTTGCCTCACAGCAAGAGGTTTTCCCATTCGGTTCTCGGCTTGGGAGTGCCTTCTCTGTGGAGTCTGAATGTGTGGGCGTTCGAAAGACATGCGTTGAATGGGCGTGCCTTCGTTGAAGGTTGGGTGTTGGGCTGGCAACTCGACACCATAAAAACCAACTGCCAATCATTAGCGGACCGGAGATCCACTGTGGCGACCCCTAACCGGGAAAAGCCGAAAGACTAACAACAAAAGAAAAATGGCACAAAATGTGCATGTAAACCATGTATTGCAACAAAATCCAGGCAATTTAGAAATTTTGCCTAGAAATGCCTGCACAGGTACTTTTATACCCAAGTAGATTACAAATAAATACTTCCTTGGGTGGAGGACAGATGTTCGAGATGAAAAAGATGAAATAGGAAACTGGGAGTATTTGTTTTGGGAGTGAGTGGATCTGAAAGACTTTAACGCTTCCCCTACATAATGTTTTAGAGGATGTAGTGGGTGAACATGTTTTGAATGGAATCGATTGACCTAAGTTCTGGGTTATGAACTTAGAGTGAAGACATGGCAAAGCATTATTGAGTATACTGATGCTAGTGGCTGGAAAAAAAAAACATTATTAGGAAAAATCAAGTGTTAAACCAAAGCATTTTGAAGGAGATACAATAAAGGGAATCTGAATTAAAGGGGTAGTAAAATACATAACGTTTGCAGAAACAGTGAGATACATGCAAAGGAACGGACAGTTGGAATAGTAGGAAAATGGAAGAGGGTGAGGGGCAGGCAGACATATTTCAGGAAACTTTTAGCTAATGTATAAAAGAAAAGTCTCTTTTCTTTGGTACTTAGCAGATTTAGACACCAGAATGTGATTTAGTGATAAAAAAATAGTAAATGGGATACTATCATCAAGTAGACCTATATGGCGAAGAATTCTATAATTGTTTGTGATATCTATTTTTGAGTGTTTTACAACTTTAAAATTTTCATGTTGCATGTTTTTTTTTTAAATGGTGATTATTCTTAGTAAAAGTTTTGATATAAGAAAAAAGGTAAAGGGTACCATTTAATTATTTTTCTGATTTTATAGATTTCAGAGGGAGTGACAACACTGTACAGGTTGAGAAAAATGGGTCAGAGGGCCATCCCAACAAGACTGTTATTTGCATTTTGTGAGTGACAGGATTGGATCTTACTACAAGATGTTAAGTCTTTAAGAAAAAAAAAGTTATGAGGACTTACTACACTGTTTTTACATAGGGCACTTTGGGTGAAAATGGGCCTAGTCTCCATAGTTCTAAAGAGGTAAGCTTAGGTAAATTCTTAATGTAGCATAATAAGACTAGCTGTGACTTTGGAAGTCTCCTGCTGTAGGAAACGGTTGCGTTTTCTATTCTGTAAGTCCAAACTTTGGTGTGTTTGTCTTTGTCACTCCTTCAGTTTGACGGGTGTGCACATTTGGAGTGCAACATGGCATTGGACTGGGAGACGAGACCTACCTCTTGCTCCACTCACACCTTCTTTGCTGTTTGAAGTTTTTGAATGTTGTTGATCCTTATGTGGAAAATTTCTAGCATGTGATGTTTAAAAAGTTAGACATTCAAACTACTGTAAGGCTGTCACATCACAAACCATGATCTACAGGGTCTATATTACATAGACGAAAAATCAAAATCACGAATGCTCAGATGAGCGAAAACGCAGGTAATCAAAATCGCTATTGTGGGGGGCTGCTTCCCCCCCCCCACCCCCCCTAAAAATATATTCCAACTCCGAGATCGCACTACAGTGAGGAAAGGGCAAATTTTCCGATCTTCACTGTACCACAATCTCACAATATCGATCTCAATTACCTGCATTTCCATTCATATGAGCGTTCAAGATTTTGATTTTTCATCTATCTGATAGGAACGCGATCTACATCAGCGCCATCACTATTGTCTTAGTGAGGAACATGTCACGTACTCTATATCAGCAGTTTATCTTAGTTAGCTGGAGATGGAGAAATTAGAGCTTGCATCACTTCCATTGAGATGTTGGCAGCTTGAGGGTGCCCGGAATAGTGTTGAGCAAGTGGTCCCTTGTATGATCCATTGGAATATGAAAGAGTCTGAAACTTGGAGGTTGATCACATCTTCCATTAGTTAAATCCATCGTCCTGGAGAGCTCATGATCTTGGCATGCTACCAGAGCTACTTGAGCAAACAAGAGGTTGAATTTTCACCTGGAGAAGACAAGAGGCTTGTACAAGGTGCACTCCATGGTAGCTGTCTTGGTGGATTGCATTTTGGGTGTTCACAGTACCTCTCACAGATAATCAGCTAGATCATGCTCGATCCCAGCTTGCATCCTCTTATACTAAATGTTTTTTTTTTAACTCTCTCATAATTTCTTATATTTATGGACTGAACCCTACTCAACAAATGCAAATATATAAACCCATGGAGTGGTCCATCAATTACCTTGGCATAGGCTTGCTAGTTACACTCTGGATCAAGGACAATCTTTTCAGGCCTCTTGTGACTCCTGGCAATACCTCTCAGCCTAGATTGAGAAGAGGGTTCACTGTGTTTTTGCCTAGCATGACCCCAGAAATGGGCAGAAATGGACATTGGTCAGCTCTTGCGTGTAGGTTGTGACCTGTCCCAGTGGAAATGCTCCCTCAGAGACATGGCACTAAGCTCGGTATAGGCCTGCCCAGCAGGATCCTATAAGGTTTCTTGCATTCTGCCACTTAATTTCAAATGCACATCAGGTGGCTATGGACCTGATCACCCAGAGAGCTAAGTTCCAGGGTGGTTTTTCTTTACATCTGTAATGAGAAGTGGACTCTGAGGACTCAGACGCCTTTATTTCACAGACTGCTAAAGATAGAGACTTCCCCTTCATATAGCTCCCATCCATCTTTGTGAATTCTTGCATATCTTGGGCAGCGCATTGGTGCAGTGGTTAACATTGTCACCTCATACCAGGAAGTTCTCTGGTTCGATTTTTGGTTGGGGTGCCCTCTGTGCAGAGTCTGCATGTCCTACTTGCATTCACGTGAGTTTCCTCCCACATTCCAAAGACGTGTCTGGAGCATTTCCCCCAGAGATCTCCTTAAGGAGTTGGGAGATGCTCTTCAAGGTACTGTAGCTGCAGGGGCTTCCAGTAAAGTTGCCACCCAGCTTGCTACCCTAAATTCTATTGTGAACTCGTCCATGCATCTCATATGCAGCTGATTGGATGAGTAGGGCAGCGGGTATAGGAATTGCTCTCAGAAGACATTCCTGGATGTACTTGTGTTCCTTCTTGGAGCCCTTTAAGTCTTCATTCGTGAACACCCCTTTTGATAGCTCATCCCTTTTTGGGCCTAAAGTGAAGGAAACTTTGACCAGATGTGAACAGGGGGGAAAGACTCTGCCGTCGGAGTCTGTTTTTCCACCCCTACTCTGCCTTACTCCAAAGGCCAAAGGGGAGGAAAGATGTGGTTCCGGAAAGCCCAAGGATCCTTTCAGGACACATGGTGAAACCCCTCTATGGGGCAGAAGAGGGGGTAATAGTGGAAGACGCCACCCTTGCGGCAGAGCGGGTCCGCAACACCAGGGTGACAGAGATCACTTCTCTGGTCAGCCCTAGCAGAGCTCCTGAAAGGAGGCCCGACTGTCCTGCTCTGGAGGCAGTCAGGGGTCACTTATCTTTGTACCCAGATGCCTGGCAAGATATAAGAAAAGACAGCTGGGTACAAAATATTATTTCCAGAGGGTATTTCATACCGTTCTCTACTTCTCCTCCACCCGCAAGGAGAATCCCAGACATTCCACCCAGTTACAGGGAACAAGCAACTATGGAGGTCTACAAGTTGCTAGAAAAAGTCATCCAGCCAGTCCCAGCAGACCAAACAGGATTCAGACCTTACTCAAGATTTCTTTTGGTTCCAAAGAAAACAGGGGACTGGAGACCCATTTTGGACCTCAGCAGACTCGACCAGTTTGCGGATGGTCACACTCCAGTCTATACTTCCCTTTTTGGGGAAAGACAATTGGATGGGCTTGATAGATCTCAAGCATGCGTACTACCACATAAAAATGGCCAGGCCATCCAGAGATCACCTGCGTTTCCAGCTAGGAGCCAATCACTATCAATTTCGAGCCCTGCCCTTTGATCTCACTACAGCCCCCAGTGTGTTCACCAAATGCATGGCAGTGGTCACGGCTCACCTGAGGCATCTAGGATTCCAGGTGTTTCCATACCTAGATGATTGGCTCCTTACCTCCACCACCAGGCATCAACTGATTCAGGCAAGGGAATACACTCTGACACTCTGCGATCACTTAGACATTACAGTCAACTCAGAAAAGTATGCCTTGTCGCCATCACAGCATATCGTTTTTATAGGGGCAGAGTTAGACACTTCAACCACCACTCTACGACTACCAATCGAGAGCGTCTTTCTTCTTTGCCAGCATGTCAGCTCATTGGTATCGAAGGACAGAGCACCAGCCGCAGAAGTTCTAAAAGTATTGGGTTTGATGGCTGCAGCAATCTTGGCCATACCATTAGCAAGGATGCATATGTGGATTCTTCAATGGCTGCTGTTCACTCAATGGTCTTATCAGGAACTTCCAATGAATCACACTATTTTAATTACGAACTCTTGCAAGAGAGATCTCCAGTGGTAGTTGATGTCTCTTCATGTAACCATAGGATGCCCCTTTGTACTACCCCCTCCAGTCGCCACTGTGACCACGGATGCTTCCCTGATAGGGTGGGGGAAGCATTTTCAGGGAAAGACTGGCCAAGTCACATAGACGGATCAAGAGTCACATCTGCATATCAGTGTTCTAGAGATGAGAGTAGTATTTCTGCCATTGCAGTACTTTCAGGACTCTCTTCCTCTAGGAACGATTGCAATTCAGACAGACAATATGTCAGTAGTCTGGTACTTGAACAAGCAAGGCGGAACCAAGTCTTACCTCCTTTGCCGAGAAGCCCTCAGAGTTTGGCAGTAGGCTGCCTCCTCCCAGTGCTTTCTGTTGGCAACGCACATCCCGGGGAGATCCAACGTGATAGCAGACAAATTGAGCAGGGCAATCTTGTTGCTCACTTGTGGTCCTTCAAGAAGGAGAATGCGGACAGGGTCTTCAGCAAATGGGGCCAGCCTTGCTGCAATCTTTTTGCCAGTCACATCAACATGAAATGCAGAAGCTACTTTGCCCTAATTCCCCCTTGGGAGAAGCTCCAAGAGACGCACTCATACACGATTGGCCCCCGGGTCTCCTCTATGCATTTTCTCCTATCCCGTTGATACCAGATTTCTACAGAAAGCAAAATCTCTGGGAAGGACCATCATTCTTATAGCCCCTCATTGGCCTCGGCAGATTTGGTTCCCATTTCGTCATCATCTCTTGGAGGATCCATGGATTCTGGACCCAGTTCCGGACCTTCTGACACATCCGTCTGGGGACCTCCATCCTTCTTTGCAGTCACTGAAGCGGACAGCTTGGCTGCTCCAGTTCCCCTCTTAGCCAGGCTTCATAACTTTTCCAGTGAGACAAAGCAGATCCTTTTGTCTTCCCATAAGCCATTCACCAGAAGATTATGTCTTAGTAAGTGGAAGAGATTTTCCATATGGGTTCTAAGCAGAACATTGATCCTTATCAAGCCCTCTTGATGTCCATATTAGACCTCTTGATTATGATCGTTAATAAAGGAGCAGCAGCTGCAACAGTTCGGGTCCAGTTGGCTGCTATATCTAACTTTCATCTCAGAGCTGACAGGCTAAACATAATGTTCCACAAGTTGTCCAAGGCTTTTCTCAAAGGAACTTTTCATATGAGGGCTCCAGTGAAAACTCCTTATTCTCCCTGAAATCTAAACTTTATGCTGTCTCATGTAATTCTCCCCCCCATTTGAACCAGCATCATCTTGTGATCTCAAATTTTTGTCTTGGAAAACCATATTTCTGGTAGCTATTACTTCTGCCCGCAGAGTGTCAGAACTTCAAGCTTCATCTATCAGCCCTCCTTATTTGATTTTCCATGCTGATAGAGTATCTTAGGACAAACCCCCTCCTTTTTGCCCAAAGTTTGTTCAGAATCTAATATCAACCAAGTCATTGAGTTACCAGTCTTCTTCCCTAACCATTCCAATAAATTGGAGTATATGCTGCACAAACTTGACGTTCACAGACAGCTCAGATTTTATTTGGACAGAACAAAAGATATTACGAAATCAGACCAGCTCTTTTTGTCACTCTCTGAAGCCAGAAAAGGTAGACCAATGGCTAAAACAACGCTTTCTAAATGGTTATCTGATTGTATCACCTTTGTTTATTCAGCTGCTAATATGCCCTTACTACACAAGATTAAAGCTTAGTCAACCAGAGCAGTTTCTACAGCTTCTGCATTCCAAGCCAGATTGCCCCTTGATAGCATTTGTGCTGCAGGCACTTTGTCTAAACCTTGTATGTTTATTACTCATTACAAAGTTGATGAGGCCTCCAGGGACAGAGCTTCTTTTGGGTCTACGGTCCTGAGGAATGTATTCCCGTGAGCCACCCGAGATTGAGGGTGCTAGGGAAGCTACCCGTCAGAAAAGAATGAACGATGAGATTGAACAACTTCACATTAAGAAGTTATGTACTCACCATAACGTTCCATGTGAGTTGTTCATCTCGCCTTCATTCTTGCGTCCCTCCCGGCTGATAGTTGACCTAGAGGTTGGTCTCGTCCTGGTTGTTCAATTCTTCTTCTCTCCATGGGAGGGTAGCTCAGTTATATGGCTGTAGTACATGCAGCAAACAAGATCTGAGGTAATTCCCAGTGCATCATGGGATAAGGGGCTTGGTCTCAAGCTACTGGTAAACCTCAAGCTTTGCAAACGGCCATACCAGAGCTGATGGATCGGTTCTGAACCCATCAGTAAAGAATGACGGTGAGATGAACTCACATGGAACATTATGGTGAGTACATAACTTTTTATTTCTTTGGTCCCAGCACCAACACCCGTTATCATTTCAAATTCCATTTTTGGGATTTGTGAGAAGAGAAATCACTTGATTGAGACATCAAATGTCCCTGAATCTACGTCTCCTCTTCTCCCCTCCTGCTGCAAAGCATTCAGTCAGTTACAGATGCCTCAGATTTTGCTTGGGGAACAGTGTCAAGGGGAATAAAAGTGAAAGGTATCTGGGAAAAGACAGATATATGCACATAAATATAAGAGATGCTTGCCTTTATCAAGGCACTCATCTCTCTGAATCACCTCTGGTCCGCAGAACCACTTCATACTGTTACAGACAATACCACAGCGGTGTGTTACATAAGCAAGGGGGAAGTAGATCTTACCCCTATGCAAATTAGCCATGTTAGCACAGGATACAGCTTCACAGCACAATCTTACTCTTCAGGCATTCTGCATTCCATCAGAGCAAAATTGTGTGGCAAACAAGCTGAGCAGAACAAAGTCAAACCCTCATAAATAGAAATCAGAAAAGTGGGTCTTCAAAGATTTGATCCATCTGTGGAGAGTTTCTCAAGTAGACCTTTTTGCCTCCTTTCTGAACAATCAGCTGACAAAATTCTGCTTCAGGGCTCCACGCAAGAAGGCCTGGAAGACGCATGCCTTTTCTTTGGACAGAAATGTTCCTGTATTCTTTTCCACCCCTTTCACTGATATCCATGGTACTTATGAACATTCAGAAGAGGTCCGCCAAGATCATTGTAATGACTCCCTTCTGACTCAGTCAGCAGTGTTTTTCTATTCTATTGATTATGACCAGTGGCAATTACCAAAAGCTTCCTTGCCAACTGGATTTTTCACAGAGACCAAGGGTTATTTGACACAGCCCTACTTCAAACAACTGTAACTGACTGCCTGGATTATAGAGTCTTAATACCATTTAAGAACCTGGTTTCTGAAGGCGTGCATCGGGTACTAATGGAGGTAATAAAAGCAGCTACTTGAAAATCATATATAAACAAATGGAAAAAATATTGTCTAGTTGGTGCCAAGACAAGAATGAGGACCTGTTAAGACTAGTTCTCTAGTTATACTATTTGTATGAGATGCTATCCTGTCTTACTCCTACATTTGTCGGCCATTTCAGTATGTTCGCCCATGGATCCCCTGTTTCAGTGCAGTCTCATGTGAAAACTTTTTTGAAAAGGGTGTTGCATACTAAGCCTCCCTAGAAAACTTGCGGCTCCTCTTTGGGATATACATCATGTCTTGGAAAAATTTATTCCTGCTGCATTTGAACCAGTTTATCTGGCAGATTTTAGGATCTTAACATGTGAAATGTTACCGATTACTTTAACTTTTGCAAGAAGAGTATCTGAATAGCAAGCTGTTGGAGTGGGCCAACCTTGCCTCATTTTAACCAGACTGGGTTAAGAACTAATCTTTCATTTGTGCTTAGTGGTATCCAAGTTTCTTTGAGGCAAGCTGTCCATCAACCCATCTTTTCAGAAACCAACAATGAGGGAGAAAGGTTACCTTGGACATCCACAGACAACTCTAATATTATCTTGACAAAATTGAATCTTTTAGGAAGTGATCAGTTTATTTGTGGTGAAGTTGAAGAAAGGACAACTTCTGTCAAAGCAGACTATTTCCAAATGTTTATCTGATGCTGTTACCTTTTGATATACCCATCAAAACAAGGCAATTCCAGGCATGGTCAATGCTTATTCTCCCAGAGCGTTGGCTTCATCTGTTGACTTTTTGGAACATGCTTAATTCTGGAAATATTCAAGAAGTAGCAACTTGATCCTCTGTACATACCTTTACAAAGAAGTGCAACCTAGATTCATTCTCCATGCCTAGGACTGGCTTTGTTAGGACTATTGTCCAGGGGCTCCTAGACCCTTATCCTTCCACTTCAGTCACTGTAAGTTATATTAGCCTACCCATGTATCTTAGGCTACTGCAGCAGTAATCAATGTGATGACCATAGTACAGTTTTATGGTTTTAGAGATAAACTTACATAACAGTGGCTGTTTGAATGATAAGGTGGCCCGCCCCCCCCCAAGGTTAAAAAAACCTTTTCTTTTCCTTCCCCACCCCCCTTTCTTAATTTTTTGTAATGGTTTTTGGGTTTTTCCAGGGGGAGGGGGAACAAGAACAAAAACCTTGTTTTTTGGGAAAAAAAATTTTTTGGAAACCAATGCCCCCCCCCCTTTTTTTTAATTTTTTCCCTTTTTTT